>NC_135351.1:462502-762502 GCF_023851605.1 Tamandua tetradactyla | reverse complement strand
CCATGCTCATGGATAGGAAGGTTGAAGATTTTCAAGATGTAAAGCCTACCCAAACTGATCTACAGATTCAATGCAATACCAATAAAAATCCCAAGGATCTACTTTGAAGACTTGGAAGAACTATATGGAATTTATATGGAAGGGAAAAAGGCCTTGAATAGCTAAAGATATCCTTAAAAAGGAAGAGCAAACTGGGACATCTATCACTTTCTGACTTTAAAGCTCACTATAAAGCCACAGTGGTCAAAACAGCATGGTACTGGCACAAAGACAGAAGGACTGACCAGTGGAATAGAATTGAGAGTGCAGAGATAGACCACCAAATTTATGGACATTTGATTTTTGATAAGGCCCCAAAATCCACTTAACTGGGACAGAATAGTCTTTTCAATAAATGGGCATGGAAGAACTGGATTTCCATAGCCAAAAGAATGAAAGAGGACCCCCATCTTACACCCTATACAAAAATTAATTCAAAATAAACCAAAATCCTAAATGTAAGAGCCAGTAACATAAAATTTCTTGAAAGAAAATGTAGGGAAACATCTTTAAGATCTAGTAATAGGAGGTAGCTTCTAAAACTTTACACCTACAGCACAAGCTGTGAGAAAAAAAAGACAAATGGGAACTCTTTAAGATCAAGAGTGCCTTAAAGGACTTTGTTAAAAAGGTGAGGAGGCAGCCAACTGTATGGGAGAAAATATTTGGAAACCGCATGTTCTAGTATGTTAACTGCCAGAATGCAATATACCAGAAATGGAATGGCTTTTAAAAAGGGGAATTTAATAAGTTTCTAATTTATAGTTCCAAGGCTGAGAAATTGTTCCAATTAAAACAAGTTTATAGAAATTTCCAATAAAAGGCATTCATCCAGGGAGTGATACCTTGGTTCAGGAAGGCCAATGAAGTTCAGTGTTTCTCTCTCAAATGAGAAGGTACATGGTGAACACAGTCAGGGCTTCTTTCTCAGCTGGAAGGGCACATGGCAAACACAGTGTCATCTGCTAGCTTTCTCTCCTGGCTTCCGGTTTCATGAAGCTCCCCAGGAGGCATTTTCCTTCTTTATCTCCAAAGGTCACTGGCCCTGGACTCTCTGCTTTGTGGTGCTGCTCTCTCTGAATCTCCTATTCTCCCAAATGTTTCCTCTTTTATAGGACTCCAGTAAACCAATAAAGACCCACCCAAATGAGTGGAGACATGTCATCACCTAATCCAGTTTAACAACCACTCTTGACTAAATCACATCATCCAGGGAGATGATCTGATTACAGTTTCAAACATACAGTATTGAATAGGGGTTATTCTACATTTATGAAATGGGATTTTGATTAAAACATGGCTTTCCTAGGGGGCATATTTCCTTTTAAATCAGCACACCACATATTGGATAAATGTTTGATATTCTGTGTACATAAAGAAATTATACAGCTCAACAACAAAAGAGCAAACAACCCAATTATAAAGTGGGCAGAGGAAATGAATAGGTACTTTTCTGAAAAGCAAAAAAATAGATGGCTAAAAAGTACTTGAAGAGCTGCTCATCTTCATTGCCTATGAAGGAAATGCAAATTAAGATGGCAATGAGATATCACCTCACACCTATAAGAATGGCTGTAATTAACCAAACAGGATACTATAAATGTTGGTGAGGATGCAAAGAAATTGGAACATTTACTCACTATTGGTGGGAATGCAAAATGGTTCGGCCACTGTGGAAATCAATTTGGCAATTCCTCAGAAAACTAAATATTGAGTTGCCCTATGACCTGCAAATACCAATACTCAGTATATACCCAGAAGAATTGAGGGCAGTGACACTAAAGGACATTTGCATACCCATGTTCATAGCAGCACTATTCACAATTGCCAAGAGATGGAAACAATCCAGATGCTCATCAACAGATGAGTAGATAAACAAAATGTGGTATATACATGCAATGGAACATTATGCAGCATTTAGACAAAATAATGTTCCCAAACATATGACAATGTGAATGAACCTTGAGGACATAATGCTGAATGAAATAAATCAGACACAAAAGGATAGATACTGTGTGATTCCATTATTATGACTCTGGTAAAGCCATCAGTGGTTTGGAGCAGCTAGAAGGAAAAATCTCAGATGAGGGCATGGCAAATTCTGAGAACTGTTCTGTAACAGCTTGTTGAAGTGTGTTTTGAAAATTATTGCTTTTTTCCTCTGTGTATATATATATATATATGTTATTTTTACAACTAATAAATTAAAAAAACTGTAAGTAGTTATGGTAATATTACATAAAATAAATTCCTGAAATCAAAAATTTGAAAATATTTAGTGCCATAGCTCACTACTATAGCAAAGTTGATATTTGTAGTAACTTTTTACTTGATATTTTGAGAATGTACACCGTTTTGATAATTAATCACATGGTATTTAAGATACTGTTTAATGTTTAGAATTCAAGTAACTCTGATATCTGTATCTGTAGATTTTTTCCTTCCTTGCTTTAATTTTAAATTGGTTTATGAAACATATTGCACAAACAGGCTTTACAATCATTACTTAGATTTTTTTAAAATATGACTATGGATAAGCTAAGATATCCATTTTAGGTAGTTAAGATTTCCATATGTTAATTGTAAAAATATTTGTATATTCATATTTTCCTGTAATCAGGAAAATATTTAGTACCATAGTTCATTACTATAGCAATGCAGACATTTGTAAGAACTTTCCACTTGAATTTTTAGAACATTCCCAGTTTTGACAGCTGATCAAATGGTATCTAAGTTAGTGTTTAATACTTAGAATTTAAGAACTTTACTATCTGAATATGTAAATTTTTCCTTGTTGCCTTAATTTTAAATTGGTTTATGAAACTTATTGTGCAAAAAATAGCCTCTACAATGATTATATAGATACTTTATTTAAGCATGCCTATGATTAAGCTAACTAAGATATCCATTGCTGGTGATTCTAAGTGTATTGTTTGTTTTCTTAAATAATAAATAAATAAATAAACTGTTATATTTTACTCAAGAACATTAAAAGAAACAAAATTGTCCTCTTCTACAATTTGTATTTCTTTTTCAACATATTAAATTGGTTATATATAAAATGAGCTCTAATTATTAGGTTAATAGTAATTCAATCTTATCAAGCAAAGAAGCATATTCCCTCTAGAGTCTTAACTGTTGCTTTTTATAAGAGACTGGGGTAATAATATAAATTATAGAACAATTTCTAATATGAATTCTCTATATAAGTGACATGTTTGTGTTTTCGTTGCCTGGATCATTTTACTTTCACCTTGTTGAAACCTCATAAAGATTATGAAATCTATAAAACAGGAAAGCAAGAAAATTCCTTGCTTAATTCTGAAACATCTAAGATAAAAGAAATAGATGTTTATAAAGATGTTGATACAGTGTGGAAATTTCAACATTTAAGGAGTTTGTTTAAATGAAATATTAATTATGTAAAATAAAGTGTTTATTCTTAAGTAATATTAGAATGCATGGCAAAATAAATGTATAAAATTGAGTCCTAAAAAAAAGTACTAGTCACAAATATGTGTCCGATACTTTTACATAAATTTCTGCTCTCAATATAAATCTGACTCCCCCTTGATTTATATGCCCTAGATTATCAGGTCTGTGAGACCTGCTGGACAACAAGGACACAAGCGAGCAGGGAGAGAGATTTCCCTGTGGAAGGGTTTATGATTCTTCTAGTTTATCTGCTACTGAAAAGGAAGATGAAAGAACTCTTCTTTAGCAATATATTATGAGACAATTAAATAGACTATTTTTTCAAAGGAATTTTAAATGTAAGTTATTACATTTATGTTATTGATGTATTAAATAAAATAAAAATTTATCAGTGATACTTTTCCTTAATGAAATTATTTTCTGTTTCTCTATATAGAGGAAACGAATTAATTAATTGCTACAGAGAGGCGCCTCATATATGGTGTATTTGCCTTTGACCATATGTAAAAGTGTAAGTCACACAAATAAGAAATCTTCATTTCTGTTTTATCTCCAATGTAGTCAGATTCCCCTTGCTGTGGATACTCCTTAGATGGTAGGCTGTTTATAACTATTTAAAAAGCCGGCTTCAACATGTCTAACTCTTGTACTTTAATGCTTATTTACACCTAGTAATCTCACACAGCAATTTGGGAGATAGGGCTGTAGAAGGACATTTTGCTTCTGGAGAAAATAAGCTATTGATCCATTGAGTTAGTAAGGAAGGAATAGAATTTTTTTCCTCAGACCTATATTTTAAACAAATATATAACCTCTATTTTTCTAATTATATGGGCAAATACCTGGAATTTAATTTTGTTTACTTCAAAACGAGGAGTTTTTTTTAAAATAAGTTCCCTCCCTATATGAACAAATTGTGCAAAGACCAGAACTTTGACTTAAGAAATTTAAACATTCATGGGGAAAATTTGTGCAAAAGATATTATCATTACCTGAGATACATAATGATCATGTAGTCTGATGTAGAATCCACCTGGTGATTTTCTCAGGAGATTATTGACTTTATATTTTATTAATCTTATTTAGAAAATAAGTTAAATTAGTAAGTGTAAACATAAAGAAAAATGAATATTCAATATAAAATTTAATACTTACTTTCTCAAAATATTAATATTCCTTGGGATAAAGGTATCCTTAATTTCTTACATTCACTATTATCTTTTCAAAGTATTAAAATAGTTGACTGCCGGGCTGGAGACCTGAGTTCAATTCCCAGAGCCTGCCCATGCAAAGAAAAAAAAGGGGAAAAATACAAATATAATATGATGTAGAATCTTGAATATTTGAGAACTTTGGAATTAACACTGTAGATATGTGCTGTTTCCATCTTTCCTTATACACTCATTTGACAAACTTTCATTCATTGAACGATGTTATCTAAACATTCTGTGCTTAATATACTTTGCAAAGTATCATTTTTAGATGGCATCACTTAAAAGAGTTTTTCTCTCAAATAGAATGCAGAGTTGGTGCTCTTTATGGAAATAATAGAAATAATAACAATGCTATTAAGGAAAGAACATTAGTATATTCCAATGAATCTCAGAAATTCATATTTAAGTCTTTCTAGGAATAAAACAATTTGGCAGAATATAATAACACTATTTGTTCAAAGAAATCATCCAGTACCATTGGAATTATTAAAGATAAGCATTTTATCTGAGCTAAGAAATCATGAAAAATTTTCACCAGGTGAAATAAATGAAGAGTAGGAAACAGAATAGAGGAACCATAGAAAATGATAGCATTTTCTATCATGAACTCTATTTTTTAAGCAAAAGAAATTAGTTTTCCCCCCAAGTTTACAATATGCTATCTGTGTATGCTTATTTCATTTGCAATTCACTTGCTTCCAATTAAATAACCATCTGTACATCATATAGCATTTCTCAGTAAATTAAATTATACTCACTTTTTATGAAAAACTACCTGTATATAAATAGTCATAAACATTGTGGCGATTTGGACTACTATGTTATACTGAAATGTAATTAGAAAACAAAATAAGGGTAAATAAGAGCAGTATGCGCTATCATATTTGAAAGAACTTATTTTGTTAAATATTTACATTTTAAAGGGAAAGGGACTTGAATATATATGCAAATATATAATTCTTATTGAGGTCAAGTGCAGACATTTCAACTAGGTTTTATTTATATTAAATAGGTTAAATTTAATTTACATTAAGCATATTTGATTTGTATTGAGGTATACTCAATATCATATGTGAATATCCTTATTTAAATGAAGGATCAACAATGGCTTCTTGCTAAGGAACTGAGTGAATATTCTAAGAAAAATAATAAATGCTTTGGATATTTTTATCAATGATTCTAATAATTAAAATCTGTAATTAAATAAAGGTTAACAAAATTCAGCATCAACCACACCCAAAATATTTCCAAGCGTTTCTCATAAGCTACTAGGGTTTTTTATCCCAAACTTTCTATGTTGGCTTCCTTTTCTCTAGAAAGACCTGTGTGGAGGGAGGAAGTGGGCATCTACAATCTCACCACCACGAATTACTCACAGGGCACTCTGATCTCCTGGAGGTGCAATATCCTCTTTGTGGTTTTGCTGTCATCTGTTAGTCACCTTGGTGGGAAACAGTGTCATTCTCCTTGCCGTTGGGACTGAGAAAAAGCTGCACAAACACATGTATTACTTCTTGCCCAATTTGTCCCTCTTAGACATACTCTATACATCAGGTACTGCTCCCAAGATGCTTAGAATCTCCTGACTGAAAAGGAAAGCATTTCTTTGGCTGAGTGTGCTTTGCAGCTTTATTTCCTGGGGGCCCTGGCAGAGACCAAGATTTTCCTTCTTGCTGTCGTGGCTTATGACTGGTGTGTGGCCATAAATGTTTCCTCATTTTACTACACCCTTATCACGACTAAGGCACATTGTTTCTTAATTCCTGCACAGTGGTCACATTCCGCTTGTCTTTCTGTGAATCCAACTGGGTGAGCCAGTGTTACTGTCACATCCCACCCATGGTGGCCCTCCTGTTCTTCCGTGCTTGTGGCAGAAATGCTGGCTTTAGGGGTGTGAGGTGTGTTAGGGCTCAAGACCTTTCTGACCAGCTTTATCTCTTAGGTCTATACCACATCCACCATCCTAAAGATCCCATCAGGTGAAAGGGAAGGCAAGGACTTCTCTCACATGCTTCCCACCTCCTTGTAGAATGTCTATTTATGACAAAGCAATATTTGCCTAAATCCACCCACTTCAGTCAATATTTCCAAGTCAGAGGCGGCCCATCTCTCTGCTGCGCATTGTCATTGCTCGACGTCCAACTGCATCTCCTACTGTGTGAGGAACGGAAGTTAAAGGAGTGCTCAGAAGGGCTTATGTCATAAACATGCTTACAGACCAGATAGTATTGACAAAAGGCATCACCACTCCACTTACTGTGCCCAATCGAAGAAATGGAATAATTCATAGAATAATAGCCATATCTAGATATCTAGCTATATAAAATAGATATGCATCTTTATATTAAATTCAAACCCTCACATGCATAGACAAATATTCCTCGAGTTATGCATATGGCTATCTCATTTTTATCTATTGAAATCATAAAAATTATCATCCAAATATAAACATTTCTGAAAGTAAAAGACATGTTAATAATTATCCTGGTATAAAGTGGTAAAGATTATACTAATTATGTAAATTTGGATCTGAAGTCACATTTTGAATGTCCATTCCATATCCATAGTTCTACCTATATCTAAACTATACCCATGTTTGCCTTTAGATAGTTCCATCTATAACATTTGGATTTTCTATGCCATTTAAATCATATCTGCTTATTTCTATTCTATATTAATCTATCTGTAGATATTTCACTTACTTTCTTTACCTTAATTAGCTACCTGTTTATCCTCATATGCCTCCTTTCTCCTTGCACCCTTCCTCTTCTTTATATTTAGTTTCCACTTAATCTATATTTGTTCAATTTTCTCCTTTACCTGTGACCACCTCCATTCTTGTTTCCACCTATCCCGCCAAGCAGAACATTTACTTTCCTCTATCTCTGAACTTAGAAATTTAATTCATTTGACTTTACAACCATCATCTTAACCTCAATATGTTCAAAGCTGGAAAAAAATGATCTTTTACCATGATTGCACATGGATGTACCTTTTAATTGGATACAAAATATTTTTCTTATTTATATCAACTTTCTGAGCTACTGAGATTAAAATTGCCAAAATTAAGTTCTGCATTTTCTTAAAGTTCAGCACTTAACTCTGTGGTTAGAGAGCAGTCATTTCTGACCACAGATCATTTGCTATTGTCTCTTGATTTTCTCATCTTTTCAACTCTAGAAATTCAAAATTTCCTCTGGATCACTGCTCATGCAGTACACATATTTAATTCAGCAATAATATATAATTTTCTTCATAATATTCTCCAGCTCTATACATTTCTATTACTTCCTAAAAATAAGACCCAGGGAAGTGTGATAGTGGCTCAGTAGGTAGAATTCTTGCCTGTCATGTCAGAGACCCGGGTTCAATTCCTGGTACCTGCCCATGTAAAAAATATATATATATAATAAAATAAATAAGACCCAGTATAGTGATCACATTTCTTTTTCTTTTAACAGGCAATATCCACCTATTCTCTGCATTTCCTGACTAGTCACACTCTGGCATTCACTATATTCTCTCTTCTTCATAACCACAAGCTCTCCCTTCTTTATGACTAAGTGCAGTGATCCTTTCACCTAGTGCAATGACCTCATATTATTCAAAGAAATACAGTTCTTTCCTCCCTTGGGCTGTCATTAATCTATTAGTCATCTTCAAAGATTAGCAAAAATATAGTTTCATAATTTATTCTCCATAGCAGAGGTTATTTGTAATATGAAAGAATCAGGTATAACCCCATTGTATAAAAAATATCACTGGATTTGTTAATGAGATACATAAAATTAAGTAATACTTTAAAGCTCTAACAGTTGAACATTTTAGATAACTGCATGTCAAATATTTATTTAATATTGCATCACTAAATTGAATATTTTTCTTCACCAAACTGATCAATTATTAGTGTTATACTGAATTATAAGAACCACTTGAAGCCCAATTATATCTGGTTTTAGAAATAGTTCTGACGCATTTAGAAATGTGCCTGACACAGATTAGGCTTCTTTGGACAAAACTGGAAAAGATTATTTGAAAACGTTAAACAACTTTCAGATTTTATCAAGTATAATAAACTACAGTTTTGCTGTACAATAGGTTTTATAAAATGATAAAGTCATATAAAATCTAATTTTTCCTAAGTAGAGAAATGTTTTTGAAATATAAGTAAAAAGGGGGATTTCTCTCTGATTCCTGCTGAGATACTTCAGGATTGCTGAACCAAACTCATCATGTATTTAAGCTGAATGAGACTGGTCAATTGCATGCTTTCTCTGGATTCATGTAGATGTGGTTATCTAAATCTAGATATGACCATACTTTAATGCTGGCATTATTTTTTTTGAAGATATCATAGTTTGCAGTCTTTCCTTAATGCTGCAGATGTCTGAGAGGTCTGAATCACATTACTTGACAATTAGGTTCTGGGTAACTTTTCATGGGATGTATCTGAGACTTAAGCTGCAATGTGAATGAATATTCTAGCTTAAAAGAGGTACTCCTTTAAAATTCAAGAAACAACATGGAGAGCATCTAAATTTATTAGGTTTGGATAACTGGTACTTGTATAAATAATTTGGTGACTTATACATTATTTTAAACCAGACTAACAGCAATCATGGATGCAATAGAGATGATGGGAAAGATTAGAGGAATTCCTTTTGACAGAGGGAAATGAAAGTACCTTCCTTTTATCAGAAGGGAAGAAAAATTGCTGGCAGTGAGATAGGGATAATCAATGACAAAAGTGATATAATTAAGCATCATTCAAAAGATGCCATAAAATCAATGTCTACTGTGGCGATTTGGCGGCACACTTTCCCTTCAACTTCAGAGTATGTATGCTCTGTAGGCAAGGTGTTCTCTAGTCAGGATTTAGATATTAAAGTTATGATGTAGTCCTATTGACAACCGATTCATATTTATGTATCTCAGGGAATTTCTTTTTATTAGTGACACAAAAGAAGTTTATGGGCTATAATGATGCCATAGTTGTCATTTTGTCTTAATTTATAGAAACACAGGGCTTCATATCCCAAAAGGTTAGCAAACTGACTGTGAAGTTATGTCAAGATAGTTCTGACTTCCATTGGGAGTATTCTGCTCAGAATTATTTAATGCAAAATGACACATGGGGATATTTGTTTTATTCTCCATAGATATTGGTCCCAGCAATGAACCAATTACAGTCTTTTTATGCTATTGACCCTCCATGAACCATGGCATTTTCAAAGAGTCTATAGAGATTTAACTGGTCATACATAGTTAGAAGAGAACAAATTGCTCATCCTCCAGTCTGAAAGTGTATCTTGTTCTTACTCAGACTGCACAGATCTACTATGAGGGACCATTATTCATACTGTGGGTGAATGTTTACTATATTTATTACAAAACCAGAGCAAAGATTGAGCAATGACTGAGGGCCTGATCATGTGTAGCGTTTCCCCTTGTTACATGTATGCTATATTTAGCTAATGTATTCAGGTAAGCTGGAATTTGACTTGGCTTTGTATGTCTTTGAGTGAAATTCACAGACCTATGTGCTAACAAACATGAATCTTCTATCTAGAAATTGTTGTAACCATTTCTTAGTAAACTTCAGTGTTCTTAATGATTGACTGATGGACATAGTGACTGCTACCAGTTCTTTCCCTCTCAGTAGTTCTTTAAAGAAACAAGCTGGTGCCACCCAGCTTCTCACCAATAACTTGCTAAAACAAATGAAGAATGAGCAATAAGTCTCTCCTATACCTCCTACTGAAATTCATTAGCCATATTTCCCTCAATATAAACTTATGCCCATCCAATATATGACAATATATGACAACACATATTTCAAGTTCCACAGGTCAAACTTGTAGAATCCTTGTTGACTACTCCTTTTCACACTTCACATCTGAACGATTTAACTTTTTTGTCCATTCTAGCTCCTCAAGGCATACATAACTGACTACTGTGACCCAAGCCTTCATCAATCTTGACTGCAGTATTGAAATAGCCTCCTCACTATTTCCTGTTTTTCTATTCTCCATCCATTATTATCTTAGCACTGTTCATACTGATGCCATTATGCCATAATTTGTACAACACAGAAGTTTTGAACAAATTCATAGAGAAAGCTTATATGCTTATCATGAATTATAGGACTTTTGGGATCTGGAATCCTTGAATTCATCCCTGATGAATTCCCAATGTGATGTAGAGCTTCTTGTCATCTTCCTTGTTGTATTAGATTCCTAGACCTGTCATTCCAAATTATCACAAACTATATGGCTTATAACAAGAGAAAAGTATGGTTTTACAATTCTACAGGCTAAAATTCAGATAACAAGCCACCATCATCCCCATGTTCTCCTGACTGCCCTAGCGAATTTTCCTAGATTCTGTTGGTTACTGGATACTTAGTTTTTCTTGGCTAATTGCAGCATAATCCTCTTCACATAGCTTTCTCCCCTGTGTCTCTCTGTATGTCCAAATTTCCCTCTTCTTATAATAAGATGAGTCATATTGTATTAGGATCCAATATGACATGATTTGGCTTTTGTCTTATGAATTACATTTAACATGCTCTTACTTCTAAATGAAGTCACATTCACAAGAATACATGTTAGGACTTGAACAAATCTTTTGGGGGAGGCACAATTCAATCCCCTACACTGTTTTCAAGTGTAATGTATGACCTGCTGCCTGAGTCTCTAACAACAATAAGTTCCTTTTACCTTCAATACAGTCTCCCCAGAATCCTTCTTAGCTTACTCAGTCCTTTCTCCAGGTCTTCACTCCAATTTCACCCTCTCATGAGACTTTTCATATTTGGTATTTAATCCCACAATTTCCATTCCTTCTTCCTGTTTATTTTTTTTCTCTTTGACACTTACCACAATCTAAAATATGCTTTATGCTTGTATTAATTTTACATGAATCTATATATATATGTATTTCTATCTTCCCAATTACAATGTAAATTCAGAGAAGGGATTTTGTCTTTTTCTACAGTCATACTTTATACAGTCATATAGACAGTCAAGCTGCAAAATACAAACATCCTTATGCATATTCATCCTTCAATAAATATCTGTTGACTCAGTAAAAGAATGGATGAAATTATTTTCATTTGAGAGAGAGGTGTCTTTAGTGCAGGTCAACAAACATCTCCAATAAACACTTCCACA
Source organism: Tamandua tetradactyla (assembly GCF_023851605.1). Lineage (NCBI taxonomy): Eukaryota > Metazoa > Chordata > Mammalia > Pilosa > Myrmecophagidae > Tamandua > Tamandua tetradactyla. The sequence continues at coordinate 750,642 of NC_135351.1, read as the reverse complement.
ACAAGAGGTACATATGTATCCAGCACCAAGGCAGGGGAGAAACCTGCGGATACAGTGGTAAGTGTGACAGCTGTTCACAGAATGAACAGGAAAGAAGGGTTACAAGTGAGGTGAATAGGTCTAAATTGGGGTACAGTAGTGGTATCTGGAGAAAGGCTGAGTACCAAGGTGGTGGGGATATTGAGCAACAACAGAGCTACTGCATTCTCCAGGTGTTAGCTGTGGCAACAGTGTACTGAGCTATGAAGAGCCTGTAGGGAAGGAAATAATTATATTGGGATTCATTGATTTTTTTTTTACTTAGGTTGGATTCTGGGATGTGTGAATAAAAGAACAGAGAAATATGTGTTAGAGAAAATTTGGTGAGAGAGATGTACCTATTCACTGCCATTAGGGAAATAGAGGTGCATTCCCTCTGAAGGGGAGTGTGCTAGCTCTGCAGGAGTCTAGAGGTGGGGTTTCCACATGATCTTGCAAACCCTCAGTTATGTATATATTTGAAGTAACTGAGCAAAGGGACACTAATGGACATGTGCACACTGGTGTTTATGGCATCAGTATTCACAATTTGCAATGGATGGAGGTAAACTACAGGCACATTGACTGAACTGTGTTGTATATATGCTATGTACTATTGAACAGCTGCAAGAAGGAATGAAGTCATGAGGCATGCAGCTTGGTGAATGAGCCTTGAGGATAGTATATTGAGTGAAATGAGTGAAATAAGCCAAAAATGAAAAGATAAATATTATTAAGCTCACTAATGTGGACTAAGGATATTACACAAATTCTGAGAATTAAATTCAAGAGCATGGGTTATCAGGTGAAGCCCTATTGTAAAGGTTCTTAAATTGTAAGCTCCTACAGCAATCACATCTATTCTGGTATTGTAACTAAATTCTGAGATGCTGAGCTCTTTGTGTATAACTTTGTCATTCCCTGGAATTTTGGGTATTTTTGTGACACTTGCAACTCACAGTAAAGTTCTGAAGCTATGAAAATTAGCATTACCCTGTATAACAACTTTTAAAAACACTGAAAAAATGATTTATACTTCAGTCAGAGATGTGAATAAACACAGTGTGGGGAAGACTAAAGTGAAACAGACTAGAGTATAAAAGATGATATTGTCTGTATTTCCAAACTTCAACTTCTGTGTGAGACCAAAGGAAGAGACATTTATTTGAGGCAAAATTTATTTTCAGTAGCACACTATCAATCTAATTGGTTTGATCAGCTTATTTGAACACCAGAATTATATGGAACTTTGAATGAGGAGGGAGACCTGTTTGGTTTGTACAGATTGGTGGGGCTACCCCGGTACATCCCAGAGTAATCTAGGCAGAAGATTAAAAGGTATTTGCAAAGTCCCCTTGAAGGAATAGGGAAAAGGCAGAAATATTAAACTTCCTTACCTAAGGAAGACCTGATATTCTCACAATCCTGGGGACTGCCAATTTGATGAACCAGGCCCTCGTTCTTGGGGCTTGCCTTTATGAAACTTATTCATACAAAGGAGAAGCTAAATCTACTTATTATTGTGCCTAAGAGCCACCCCCAGAGAATCTCTTTTGTTCCTAAGATGTGGCTTTTCTCTCCAATTCCACATGTGAGCTAATTGTACTCCTTCTTATGTGGAATATGACTTTCAGAGGCATAAGTCTTCCTGGCAATGTGGGACATGACTCCAGGGGATGATCCTGGCCCTGGCATTGTAGGAGTGAGAAAATCTTCTTGGCCAAAAGAGGAAAGAGAAATGAAACAAAATAAAATTTCAGTGGCTGATAGATTTAAAATAGAGTTGAGAGGCCATTCTAGAGGTTATTCTTAGGCAGCATATAGACATCCTCTTTCAGTTTTTGGTGTATTGGAGTTGCTAGAGGGAAATACACAAAACTGTTGAACTGTAATCCAATAGCCTTGAATCATGGTGATAACTGAAAAACTATAGAGTTTTAAGTTTCATGTGATTGTAAAAACCTTGTGCCTGGCATCCCCTTTATCTAAAGTATGAATGGATGAGTAAGGAAAAAAAGAAGACAAAAAATAAATAATTAATAGGGGGAGCAGGTGTATGGGATGTTTTGAATTTTCTTTTTCACTTTTATTTTTACTTTGATCTTATTTTGTATTTTGGGGTAATGAAAACATTAAAAAATATATTGTGATTACAAATGCACTCTATATAAGGATACTGTGAACCATGGATTGTACAATTCGGATGATTATATGGTATGTGAATATATAGTATATCTCAATAAAATTATATTAAAATATCAAGGAGATTAGAAAAAATACTGTAATTCATTACAATCTACTCCTCTTTTAGGTCATGTTTTATAAATAAGACTGCTTTGAAACTTAAAGGATTTTCTCTTCCTATAGTCAAAAGTGTCCTAAGTGCAGGCATTATTTCATTAGGCAAATTAATATTCTGACATTTAATTATTGAATTGTTGACATATTTAACATATTGCCAAGGAAGATGTAATTTAGATCTTAAATTAAGGAAGTTATGGTCATTAATATATTAAATTCAATATATTAACTCATGGCATGAAAGTATGCAGGAAATTATTCTTGAAGAGGAATAGGCAGTAGGAGACCTGATTTTTCCTTTCATCTTTGAGCATTTGATTTACTATGAAAATATTCATAACTAAGTTTAATTATTTTCATAACTTTGAGCATCTGTTATGTATCTTTGCACTGTAGTGTTACAAAATATATGTCATAGCCCTTGAAGCCAACAGTGATTTCAATCAATATGCAAATATGGAATAAATATTCATAAGGTAGCATATATTAAGGATAAATGAAAGGTTGAGCTGCTAAACTCTGCAGGAATGAAGTGGGAGAGTGTGGGAAAGGCTGAGGTGGAAGAGATTAGAAGACCTAGAGAACATGATTTGAAACTGGAAGTAAGGAAAATAAGTGCAGTGTGACAGAAATTGGGTTTTTGAGAATAGGTGATGAGTCACTAATTCTACAATGTTCAAAGTGAAATGATGAAACTAATTTGATTTCAGTAGTGCTCATATGTAAGGAATAAGGTAAATCAGGTTAGATAAATAAAACAGAATACACTTGCATATATCCTTGAATATTAGTGCCAAATAATTTAGATTTCATTCATTATGGACTGAAGGCAATTGGAATTTATTATTTTTAATAGTGAAAACATTTTTATCTTGGGGTTTTAGGAAGAAAAAACACATATTTTTTTTAAATGAGGAATTTACATAAGAGGTAACTTTGAGAATCATTAGTAAATATTTTTAAAAGATTAAGATAATTGAGTTTTTGTTATGGATGGGCCTGAATTCATTTTTCAATAGGATGAGATTGAATCTACCAAATAGCAATCATGGTAGATTAGGCCCCATCAAAAATAAAAACACTTTTGTATCAAAGGACTTAGTTGTGAATGTAAAGACACCCTGCCGGATAGAATAAAATTGGAACATAATTATCCAGTAAGGTTGAATATCCAAGATCTATAAGAAACCCTAGAACTCAACAACAACAAAAAGAGACCAATTAAAAGCAGGGCAAAAAATTGAATAGACATTTCTCTAAAGAAAATTTAGAAATAGTCAACTGCACATGAAAATAGGCTTAATATGATTAGCCGATAAAGATATACAAGTCAAAATAACAATGAAATACCATTTCACATCACTATAATAGCTGTGTTTGAAAAAAAAATCAGAAAATTACAAGCGTCAAAGAAGGCATGGAGACATAAGAATACCATCAACATCAGTAGGAATGTAAAATGGTATATCTGCTGTGGGTGACAATTTGGTGATTCCCCAGAAAGTCAAATGTAGAATTATCATAAGAACCTGCAATCTCATTTCTAGGTATATGTACTAAAAAGTAGAAAGCAAGGACTCAGGCAGATATTTGGATGTCAATGTTCATAGGAGCATTATTTATAATTGTAGAAAGATGGAAGCAAGCCACACGGCTATCATCAGATGAATAAATGAAATGCAGTATGTGCATACAATAGAATATTATTCAGCCATAACAAGAATGTATTTCTGATACATTTGACACAATGGATGACACTTGAAGACTTCATGTTGAGTGAATTAGCTAGACAGAAAAGGCCAAATATTGTATGACCTCACTGATATGAAATAATTAGAATAAGAAAATTCCTAAGTCATAAACTAAAACAGGACACCAGGGCCATGGAGTGGGTAGAAAATGGCAAGTTAATGCTTAAATTGTACTAAGTTTCTACTTCGGATGATGGAAACGTATTCATAATGGATGGTGGTAATGGCATCATACAGCTGTGAATTTAATAGCACTGAATTATTTATTAGAATATAGTTAAAAATAGAAATTTTAGGTTGTACTTAAATAATGTGAATGAAAATTAGACCAACAAACAAAATACACAAACAGAAAACCCTAATGTATACCATGGTCTATAGATAATACTATGATGATTCTGAAATTATTTTATCAATTGTAACAAATGTACCATGCTAATGCAGTGATAATAATGGGATTGGAGGTGGGTATATGAGATCTTTGTATTTTCTGCAAAATTCTGTAAACATACAACTTTAATAATTAAATAAATGAGGAAAAGAAAGAGGTTTCTAAAAGCTCTTGCTACATATCATTAAGAGATGAATTCCTTTTTCAGTGACAAGAGACTAGAGGGATAGAGCTGCTGTTCCATCCACTATAGTGTGAGGAAGGGATAATTTTATTTTATTGCCTACTGCAATTAAACTTCCAACAGCATCTCTTTTTTAATTGTAGGTCTTATGTCTATTTTTTTTTGTCCCCGTATATTTGCATTTGGGTGATCACTAAATTTATGGAATGTTGCTTGGATTTTGCTCTTTTGAGTACTACTAAACAAAAAGAGAAGTGTCTTGCTTTTCAGTGTCACCTTGTTTATGGGAACATTTTGTTCGAAGCATTTAGCTAAATTGAGATTTTAGCAAATCACACATGACCTCTATCCCACCATTTCTCAGAACCAGATTCTAAATTCACCTTGTTTATAGAGGAAGCATTTCTAATATTTTTCCTGAGATGGGTCAAACCCTTTAATCTATTAGTTAGGGTTGGGAAAGTGACAAAGTGAGGCCTTCTAAGGTGTTGTTCCCCAATAAAATCTTTGATATACTAGTAAAATTGTTCATCTTCCTCAAAATTTCAGAAAATACTTAAGTGGTTGTAAGAATTCAAAGACTGCATAAAGTAAGCACATCTTAGAAGAATTAAAGTTTGAATGAGAGTGCATACCAGTGTGGAGTCAATTTGAGAGAGTGCAAACCAGTGTGGAGTTAAATTGAGTCAACTAACAAAAACAAACTTATTCAACAGTGAATGATGCTTATTGAATTAGTTTGTTTTTGTTAGTTTCTGACACTCAAAGAAATCTGTCATATAAATATCTGCATACAAATTAAGGAACTGACAGCTCAGGGGCTAAATCCCAGAGTTAACACTCTAAATTATAAAAATGTACAGAGTGAAATAGAAGATTCTAAGAAACAAAAAATGATTGTCCATTCAAAGAAACAATATAAAAATCTGAATATCATCAATACAGAAGATCAGGCTTTAGATATACAAGACTAATACTATTTAAAAATGAAATTTAATATGCTTGAGATACAGGAAAACACAGAGAAATAGCTAAAGGATATCAAGAAAATACTGAATGAACAGTATTAAATTTTTATGAAAGATAAACTTTAAGAAGGAATCATACAGAAATACCTAAGTTGAAGACCACAATACCTGAAATTAGAGAATCTCTACAGGCAATCAATAGTGGATAAAAACTGATAGAGAAATAATCAGTGATCTCAAAGACAAGAATTGAAATGATTCAGGCTGAGGATCAGAAAGAGAAAAAGAAGTAATAATAATGACAAGAATGTAGAGTCTAAAAGATGTGTGGGATACCATTTATTGTACCAATATATGCATTATGGAGTCATGGAGGAGAAGAAAAAGAGAAAGGGGCAAAGGAAATATTCAAATAAATAATGACAGAAATCTTCCCAATTGAATGAATACTCATGACTGAGTATGCACATTTATGAAGCTTGTAGTTGCTTGGAGTTATGTGTCTTATGAAAACCTGTTCATCAGCATAATCAAGTTCCCTGGAAGAGAACTGATGGCAAAAAGGAAATTTTGATGAGGTTAATCCAGTTAAGGTAATGCCAACTAAATCAGGATGGGTCCTCCCTCAGCCAGAAGTTGGAAGTTAATGGAATACAGAAGAGAAGGAAGAAGATTTCTCTATATGCATTTCTATGTGACATAAAAACCAAGGACCAATGATCCAGCACAACACAATCTACTGGAAAAAATCAGCACCTTGCTGATGCTTCAATGTGGAGTTTTCTAGCCTCAAAATCATCATCCAAGAAATTTCCTTTACCAAAGCTATGTGTAATACATATTGCAGCAGCTAGAAAATGAAAAAAGGCCCAATGTACTCCAAATAGGATAAAATTGAAGAGGAATATATCTGTGCCAGTTTGAAACTATTATGTACCCAAGAAAAGCCATGTTTTAATCCTGATCCAAACTTGTGGGGGTAGCCATTCCTTTTAAACCTTTTGAGTAGCTGGAGATGAGCCACTTCCCATTCAGGGTGAATCTTGATTAGTTCACTAGAGTTCTTTAAAATGTAAACATTTTGGAGAAACCTCTGAAATGACAGAGATTCTAGATGATGCAGATGCTTCAAGAACAGTTGCTTTCAAGCTAGGGTCTATATCAACAGTAACATTGTAATATACTTCCACTGAATGTAACAAAGATATGCAAAAACAAAATGTCAACTAGCAGGGGATTCATGGGAAAAGGATATGGCTTCTTTGAGGAAATATCTTCAGATAGATTATGGTGATGCAGTCTTAGCTATACATTTAGGTTGGATTGTATCATGTGCAAAGAAAATTTTAAAAATGAACAGAGATGAACAAGTGCTAGAGAAAATGTGGAGAAAGAGATGTACCTATTCACCATCAGTAGGAAAATGGAGCAGTGCATCTCCTTGGAGGACAGTGTAATGGTTCCATAGGAAACTAAGGATGGATGTCATATGATCCTGAAACCCTGTTACTTCAGTATATAGTGGAAGAAACTGAGTGTGGAAAAAGGAATGGACATTTACACACTGGTGTTTGTGGCAACAGTGTTCCTGATCCACAATGGATGGAAATAGCCTAAGGGTTCAATGACAGCTATGTAAGTGTGAACTATGGTGCATACATACAATGGACTATTGAGCAGCTGCAAGAAAGCATAAAGTTGTGAGGCATGCAATTAAGTATATAAACCTTAATGACTATGTTGAATAAAATGTCAGGAACAAAAAGATAGATATTATCATACCTCAAGTATATGGACTAACTGTAATAAAAACTCAGTGAACTGAACTTGAGAATATGGGTTATTAGGTTGGGGTCAATTATAAAGGGTCCCAGATTGTAAACTCATGTATATTCAAGAAGTGTAATTGTTAAACCTAATTTCTGAGATACAAAGCTGTTTTTATATAATTTGTTGGTTTCCAGAAACTTCAGCTGTTTATGTGACACCTGAGACTCAGAATCAGAGCTCTGAAGCTATGAAAGTCAGCAGTACCCCATACAGGAACAGTTTGAAAAGTTGAGAAAGTGATCAGACTTCGAGTAGAGATATGAATGAAGCTGATATGGACAGGGCTAAGATATATCAGAATACAAGTTAAAAGATATCATCCATATTTAAACTTTAACTTCTGTGTGGGCCTAAGAGAAGAGACGTTTATTTGGTGCAAAATTTATATTTTGGGTAGTACATTTTCTAATTTAACTTGTATGGGCAGTTTGGTTGACCACCATGAGTACATGGAATCATGAACAGGATGTGAGATTTTGTTGTTTTCTACAGGTTAATGTGATGCCAATATTTCCCAGATTAATTTGGGCGGTGAATAAAGAATTATTTGAGAAGTCTCTTTGGGGGACTAGGGAGAAAGGAGAAGATATTCAACTCCTCATTTGAAGAATTTCTGAAATTCTCACAAGCAGTAGGGACAACCAAATCAATAGACCATGCCCTCCATCTTGGAGTTTATCCCTAAAAAACTTATTCCTACAAGGGATAGGCTAAGCCTGCTTAATATTTGGCCTAAGTGTCACCCCAAGAGAACCTTTTTTTTTGCTCAGATGTGGCCTTTCTAAGTCAGCTCAGCAGGTGAATTCACTGCCCTCCCTCCCACATCGGACATGACTCCCAGGAGTGTAAATCTCCCTAGCCATGTGGGACAGAAAGCCCAGGATGAGCAAGGAACTGACATCAAGGGATTGAAGAAGACCTTTTAACCAAAAGTTGGAAGAGAGGAATGAGACAAAATAAATTTTCAGTGGTTGAGACATTTCAAACAGAGTAGAGAGGTTATCTTGGACATTATTCTTATGCATTATATAAATATCCCTTTTTAGTTTATGGTGCATTGGAGTGGCTGGAGGTAAGTACCTGAAACTTGTGCTGTATTCCAATAACCTTGATTCTTGAAGACAATTGTATAGTGATACAACTTTAGTGTAACCGTGTGAGTATGGAAACCTTGTGTCTGCTGCTCTTTTTATCCAGGGAATGGAAAAATGAGTAAAAAATATGGATAAAAATAAATAAAAATAGGGGGACAAAGAGTAAAATAAATTGGGTAGATGGAAACACTAGTGGTCAATGAGAGGGAGGGGTACAGGGTATTGTATTTATGATTTTTTCTTTTTATTTCTTTTTCTGGAGTGATGCACATGTTCTAATAAAAGATAATGGTGAAAAATACACAATTATGTGATGATATTGTGAGCCATTGATTGTACATTATATGGAATGTATGTGTTTGAAGAGTTCCCAATAAAAACATTTCTAAAAAGAAAAAAAAAAGAATGTTTGCTTCAGAACTGACAGAGCCCACACAGCCAAAGACCTTTGGAGATGCAGGAGGAAAATGCCCCTGCAGAAGTCTTATGAAATGAGAAGCCAGGAAAGAAACTAGCAGACATCACCGTGTGCCTTCCCAGTTGACAGAGTTTCCAGAAGCCAAGGATCCCAGAAGACACCTGCCACATGCTTTCCTAATTGGCAGAGGTTGTTTCAGATGGCATCAGCCTTTAATAAGGGAAGGTAACCTCTATTGGTGCCATAATTTGGACATTCTCTTGGCCTTAGAATTGTGAACTTTCAACTTATTAAAAACCTCATAAAAGCCATTTCATTTCTGGTGTATTGCATTCTGACAGATTAACAAACTAATATCCATAACCGTCAAATTGCAAATGCAAAGAGAAAAGCATTACATTTACATACAAAAGAGTCCCAATAAGATTAATTTCTGATTTCTCATCAGAAACAGTAGAGGCCAGAAGGCAGTGAGACAAATATTTAAAATATAAAAGAAACAATGACCTACTGGGGTACCCCTAAATCTTTATAAGAAAAACAGGCTCTTAAACTTAATGCATTAACTATGGGTGTGACCCATTGCATAAAAGGACTTTTTAAAAATATTTTTATCTAAGAAAACAAACAATACCCTTAGAATCATCAAAATGGATAATGTTAGTTAGCTTATCTGTAGGCATATTTAAATAAACTATCCAAATAATCATTGTAAAACCTGTGTTTGCACAGTAAGATGCATAAACCAATTTAAAATTAAGCCAACAGGAAAAATTCTATAAATTTAGTTAGTAGCATTTCTTAAAGTCTAAATATTAAACACTAACTTAAAGACCATTTGATCAGTCCTCAAAACTGAATGTTCTCAAAATATAAAGTAAAATGTTATTACAAATATCAATATTGTTATAGTAGTTACCTATGTTATTATAGATACAAATGTTTTTATAATTAACATATGAAAATCTTAATAAGCTAAAATGGAATTTATTTTAGCTGAAATAAATTCATTTCAGGAATTTATTTTATATAAAACTACTATAGCTGACTATAGTTTTGTTTACCTTGTTTTGTTGTAAAGTATAGCATATGTAATCCAAGCAAAGAAAGAAAAAGCAATGATTTTCAAAGCATACTTCAACAACAGCTACAGAACAGGTCCCACAGTTTGTCATGGGCTACCATTCCCTCATCTCAGATTTTTCCTTGTACCTGTAACAAAACACTGGAGGCTTTACCAGTGTCATAGTAACAAATTCATACAATATCTGTCCTTTTGTGTCTGACTTCTTTTACTCAGCATTGTGCCCTCAAGGTTAACCCATATTGTTGTATGTTTTGGGACATCATTTCATATAACAGCTGCATAATATTCCATTGTATGTATATTATGACATTTTGTTTATCCACTCATCTGTTGATGGACATCTGGATTGTTTACCTCTCTTGGCAATTGTGATAGTGCCATGAGGAATACCAGTGTGCAAATGTCTGCTGGTGCCACTGCCCTCAACTCTTTTGGGTATATACTGAGTAGTCGTATTGTCAAGTCATAGGGCAACTCAATATTTAGTTTTCTGAGGGATCATCAAACTGACTTCCACAGTGGCTGAACCATTATACTTTCCCCCCAGTCATGAATAAGTGTTCCAATTTCTCCACATCCTCTCAAACATTTATGGTTTCTTATTTGTTTAATAGTAGCCATTCTTATAGGTGTGTGGTGATATCTCACTGCCATCTTAATTTGCATCTCCCTTATAGCCAGTGAAGATGGGCAGCTGTTCATGTGTTTTTTAGCTATCTGTATTTACTCATCAGAAAAGTTTCTATTGTCATTTTTTAGTTGGGTTGTTTGTTCTTTTGTTGTTGAGCTTTATAATTTCTTTATGCACACAGGATATCAAGCCTTTATCTGATATGTGTTTTCCAAATATTTTTCTCCCATTGAGCTGGCTGCTTCTTAAACTTTTTAAAAAAAAGTCCTTTGAGGCACAGAAGCTCTTAACCTTAACAAGCACCCATTTGTCTATTTTTATTTTGATGCTTGTGCTTTAGATGTAAACATTAAGAAGATACATTCTAATACTAGATCTTGAAGACATTTCCCTACATTTTCATCTAGAAGTTTTATGGTACTGGCTCTTACATTTATGTCTTTAATCCACTTTTGATTACTTTTTGTATATGGCATAAGGTCGGGGTCCTCTTTCATTCCTTTGGCTATTGAAATCCAGTTCTCCCTTGCCTATTTATTGAAAAGATGATTCTGTCCCAGTGGAATTGGGGGCCTTACTGAAGATCAAATGGCCATAAATTTGGTGGTCAATCTCTGCACTCTTTATTATATTCCATTATTCAATCCTTCTATTTTTGTGCCAGTACCATGCTGTTTTGACCACCATGGTTTTTAAGTAAGTTTTAAGGTCAGGAAGTGATAAACTTCCAACTTCACTCTTCTATTTTAGGATATCTTTGGCTATTCATGGTCTTTTCCCCTTCCATTATAAATTTGATATTCCAAGTCTTCAAAGTAGGTTGTTGGGATTTTGATTGATATTGCATTGTATCTGTAGATCAGTTTGGGTAGAATTTATATTTTGATAATGCTCAACCTTCCTATCCATGAGCATGGAATGCTTTCCTATCTATTTTGGTCACTTTTTATTTCTTTTAGCAACTTTTTGTAATTTTCTGTTTATTAATATTTGACATCCTGGTTAGGCTTTTTCTTAGATACCTAATTCTGGTGGCTATTCTGAATGGAATTTTTTCCTTAGTTATTACCACAGATAGGTCATTGCTTGAATATAGAAACATTACTTATTTTTGTAATTCATTTTTTTATCCAAGCACTTTGCTGAATTTATTAGATCAAGTAGCTTTGTTGCAGATTTCTGTGTTATTGAAGTATAAGACCACGTCATCTGCAAATAGTGAAAGTTTTGCTTCTTCCTTCATATTTGGGTGCCTTTTATTTTTTCTCCCTGTTTAATTGCTCCAGTTGGTATTACTAATACAATGATGAATATAGATATAAATATTCAATAATGTATAGTTGTCCAAAGATAGTAGCAACTCAGATACCAATCAAATGATGAAGGGATAAACAAAATGTGGTACAGTCATACAAAAGAATATTATTCAGCCATAGGAAAGAGTAAGTCTTGATACATGTGACAACATGGATGAACCTGGTAGATATCACGTTGACTGAAATAAGCAGACACAAATGAAAAATATTTATTATCTCATTGATTTCAATCAATTACAATAAGCAAACTTATACAGTCAGAGTCTAGAGTATAGGATACCAACAAGTGGAGTAGGGAAGGGGAGTGGGAAGTTTCCTATTTGGAATGATAGAAATGCTTTGGTAATGGGTGGTGGTGATGGTAGCACAACATTGTGAACACAGTTATCATCACTGAAATATATAAGTAAACATGATTAAAAGGGAAAATGTATAGTGTATATATGGTAACTGAATAAAAATTTTAAAATATCCATAGAACTTCCCTACATGAATAATAAACCCTAAGTTAAACCATGAACTATATTTAATAGCTCAATTTTGAAACTGTGCTATTATAAATTGTAACAAATGCTTCACACCACTGCAAGATGTTGGTGGTTGGGTGGTGTACAGGAATCCTGTATTGTATGCATCATTGGTCTGTAAACCCACAACATCTCTAATAAAATAATAATAGTGGTGGAAAATACGTGAAGCTCAATAGAAGGTATTATAGTCTTTTGGATTAAATGTCATCTGTTTTTAATGAATAAAATAGAAAATCTAGACATACATTTGTATTATGTATTATTAGTTTCAAATTCATTTTAAACAATAGGTTGTAGATATAATTTCCCTTTAGAAAATATGTATTCAACTCATTCTACTTCCATAGGACATTAACTCCTTGTATGTATCTGCCTCAGCAATCCATGTTTGAGGATATTAAATACTAAAAATGGCTACTTAAAAAATTGGTGGTGAATATCCTGTCTTAAATTTTACTCCTAAAATAAAGTATTCATTTTTGTTAAGCCTCCACTGATCACTAGATGATGTACCTGAATAAACAGCCTTTTGTATAAATAAGCTTGATGAACAGAAATTACATTTTTAAAAGCACAGTTCAAAATCTAGGCAGTGTTGTATTGGAAAGACTACTTGAACTCTTTCAATTTCACAATTTGTCAGTCTCATAGCTAGTTATATTCCAGGATGGATTTTGGTATTCAGTATATTTATAGATTGTTTGATATATTTTTGTTAATACATAGAGGAAGGCATTGGTACTAGTTCTTTGCAAACTTCTTCCAAAAAGTTTTCTTTGGATTGAAGTTTGGCCTTTAGTGTCTGAGGTATGAAATTTTAATTTTAATTCATAAAAGTTGAACTAATATAGTATATTCCTTGAAAGTGAAAGCCAGTAATTTCCTTATTATATGCCAAAAATGTACACAACTATATATAATAGATGAAAATAGAATAATAGAAATATGGATTAATAAAAAAAGTCAAGAATATAGAGAAAGAGAAATATATACAATATATGAAAAGAAGACTCTAAAATATATGTAGTAAATAACAAAAATCTTACTGGATTAAATATTCTATTAAATGTCTATAATTATTAGACTAGAAGAGAATACCAAACTCAAACATATGCTTTAAACAAGAGACATAAATATAAAGAGACAGAATTGTAGATTATGTTGATGTATCAGAAAAAGTGAGCTTGAAGTCAAATTGAGCATGCCATAGCAGTATTAGATGCTAGCAATTAAAGAAAAAGGTAGCATATTTCTAATTCTGTGTGGGTCTAACAATTTAACCAACAAGGACAAATAAAATGTAAAATTGACCATATGTAGCTCCATAAAGCACACTTTGACAAATTCTAAAGAGTAAAATACTCGAGCATATTACGTCTAAAATGGAATTTAACAAGAAATTAGAAAAACAAGCAATAATTTAAAAAGTTGTCCACTCTTTCAAAATTAAACAATATATTTTTTTCACAAAATGAAAAAAAATAGAAAATATTTTTTATTTGACTAAGAAAGAAGTGATGCAACAAAAGCTAGAAAAGTATAGCAAACATTAAAAAATGGAAAAATATATACAATATATAAGAAAAATATATACAATATATAAGAAATTGTGAATACATTATTTAAAGGGGGAAAAACAGGCCAAGATGGCTCATTCATGATTTTTTTCTAAATGTTAAGGAAGAAAAAAATACTAATCTTGCATACAAACTCACAGAGAAAGAAAAGTGAAAATAATCTTCATTTTATAATTGGGTTAATATAAGCTTAAGATCTATACTTAACAAGGTTATTTAAGAAGGTGGCATTATACCCTTAATATCTAAATATATACCATGTATACAAGTCAAAAGTGAATACCTATCCTTAGCAAAATAATATATAGAAATTTTCCTAGAATAATGGAAAGTATGTTAAAAAAGTATAGCAACTATATATATTATGTTGAGATATTTCAGCATTTCCCCCAAAATTTGTAAAAGAAATATGGTTGCCCATGATGCCTATTTTTTTGGAACATCATGCAGGAGATTAAAGCAAATATAGTAAAACAAGAATGAAATAGAAGGGCCAAAAATGAGAAAGCATGAAATGAAACTAATTGTTTATAGCCAACATGAATTCTTATGTAGAAGTTATAAAGGCTACACAGAAATGTGAGAATTTTAAGTAAATTTAATGTTTTTTTGCCAACCAAGTAAATAAATAAAATAGTATTTCTATCTAAGGAAAAAAATAAACAAAAGACATAATTTACATAAAAATGATACCATTTACAGTTGCATAAATAATTGAATTCCAAGTAAGAAATCCAACAACTAAGTAATATGTAAACCTCTACAATTAAAACTACAAATATAATTGAGAGAAATTTAAGGATGCCAAGGAGCACTGCATGATATTTATGGAATGAAGATTTAATATATACAAGATCACAATTCTCCATCTAGAAATTGTCAATTCAATTAAATCCCAATCAAAATTGTTGGAATTGCTTTTAATTGACACACTTATACTCAAGGGAAGGCAAAGGCCTGAAAGTAGTTAAAACAATTTTGAAAAACTAGGCTGTTGGACATTGTTTATGAAATAGTCAGTCCTCTTGGGCAGTGTAACAGTGACTCAGTGGCAGAATTCTTGCCTACCATGCTGGAAACCCAGGTTCAATTCCTGGAGCCTGCCCATGCCAAAAAAAAGTCATTCCTCTTACAAATCCATAGTCGTTAAGGCAGTTTGGCATTGTTGTTATACAGACACATTGAACAACAGAGCAGTTCAAAGTCGAGGTTGTATGTGAAGAATATTATGTATATCCAGTAGGTTGTGGTAGACATTTCAGGATGACTGAGTCAATTGGATTTCAAAATGGGGAAATAATAACCTTGACTCCTTTTCACAACACACACAAAATTAAATTGTAGATGGAGGCAAATCTAAATGTGAAAGGTAAAAAAATAACATTTTATAAGAAAGCATAGAAGGCTGTCTGCATGTATCATCATACAGTTGTGCTTTCATCAGAACAATAAATTTTAGTATATTTTCATCATTCCAAGAAAATTAAAATAAAAGTAAAAAGGAATACCCAAAGCATCCATATACTTTATTCCCCCTTTTATTTACTTTTGTGTCTTTGCTTTCTTATTCATCTACTCACACATAGGATAAAGGGTTTCACAATCATATGGTCACACCATAAAAACTGTATAGTTTTTATACAAACATCATCAAGAATCAAGGCTATTGGATTGCTGTTCAACAGTTTCAGGTATTTCCTTTTAGCTGTTTAAATACATTAAAAACTGAAAAGGACTACCTATCTCATGCATAAGAATAACCTCCAGTATGACCTTTCAACACTATTTGGAATCTCTTAGCCACTGAAACATTATTATGTTTTATTTATGTTCCCTGTTTTGGCCAAGAAGTCTTTCTCAGTCCCATGATGTCAGGGCCAGGCTCATTTCTGGGAGTCATGACCCACAATGCTAGGGAGATTTACAACCCTCAAAAAGTGAATTATTTTACGTATAATGATTTCTATTCATCAACAGGCATTATTAAGAGAGTGAAAAGACAGCCCAGAGGGTTTGGTAAGATGTTTGGAATGTAAATGTCCAACAATAAATGCATACACACAATATATTATATAATTATATATATTATATAATATATATAATACACAATATATAATACATTCATATAAATCAATAATAAAAAAGCAGTCATTCCATTAAAAAATTTTCAAAATCCTTGAACATGTAATGTACTTCACACAGTTACTTGAGCAGTGCATATGAAAAGTTAGTCAACTTTGATAGTTGAAAATGCAAATTAAATTTATATACTCTAATAGCACCTCATACCACAAAGAATATCTAAATGGAAATTATGAGATTTGTGTGGCACTGAAATTCGTACTACTGCTGGTGGGAATGATTGATTAATATGGGGAAGATGTCTCTGCATCTCAAAAATGAGAGATGATAAAAGAAAATATTAATGAATTTTATTAAAAAATAATAATCTGCATGGAAAAACACACAATGATGAAGGGAAAATATATTTAAATAGCAATTTTTATTAGTTTATTTTTATACCTTTTTTGCCATGTGAAAAGGAAACCTTAAACATTTACTTTTTATTATTTTAATTTTTAAATTCAACTCATACACTTAGCAAAAATATTTTAGGAACCAAGAATGAAATTGATGACAAATCAGTAAGAAAAATTAGAGAAAGGAAGTGAAGAGATAAATTATGAAAAAATGGAGAAAAGCTCCCTAAACCTCTGAAAAATATGCTCAATCTCATTCACAATAAAAATGCGCTATTTAACCTACACTGAGATTTGCAAAGGTACAGCATTTTATAAAATATTCTGATGACAGTATTGTAGGAAAACAAGACTAATGAGAGTACAAAACTATGAAACTCCATGAAGAAGATATTTCTACATATATATGAAAGTTATAAATGCATTGCTTATTTGTCAATTATATTTCTGGAATTTTATATTGCAGATATACCAGCTCACATCAGAATTGATGTACAGACAAAAGGCATGCAAAGCAAAATAAATAAGGGGCTTAATAAAACCAAGGAGAAAACATAATGACATGAATCAGAAATAAAAATAAGGTATGGAAGAGTTACAGATTATGCCAACTTTGAAGAATGGGAGGTAAATTATATATATTCTATTTGCTTATAGCTATTTGTTTAGATGTAATTAAATAGTAGGAAAATGCAATTATATTTGAGCAATATCTAGGAAATACTTTAAACAGTAAGGCTAATTAGGGGACATATGACACCAAATATTAACTTATTATCAGACAATATTAATTAAATTAGAATATTATGGGCATAGAAAAAGTCATAGTCAAAACAATTGTAGAGACTGCCAAACTTCAATACATGAAATTGTGTATTTTAGAAATACAGAATGTTTTTGAATAAGGGAATGTATGATAGTTAAATCTTGCCACATGTGCCCCCACTCCCCTTTCCTAAGACCACTAGAAATTTGAATATTCTGTCATCCCTGGTGAATCATAAATTACCTTTGACTCCTGAGAAACCTACCACCAAACAATGGTTATTACATGTGAGATGAAGTATATTTTCCATGACACTCATAATATCCTAGGAAGAACAAATCTGGGTTTTAGTTGGTGGTTCATTCCAAAATAAATTACATTCAAACCAGCTATTTAAGTATGGAAATGAAAGCCATAAAAGGAACAAAATGAAAAGATGATGATAGTTACAAAATAATTAGTATAGGAAAGATTTTTAAAACATGGTCATCAACTTGTACTAAAATTTAAACTATCAGCAATTAATATTTTTATAAATAAGAGAACTAGCTATGATTGAGTGCACATAGAAAGAGGAGTTTCTGCTTAGAGACAATGGGATAGGATGGCATAGATTTCCCAAGGAATTCAGAGGTAAAATGGAAAGAATTTGAAAAGCTTTTTTGGTAGCAATTTTTGCACCAATGGCCTTATTTTCAAGTAATGAGTGAACAGACCACTGTTAACCAAGTTCATTCCTTCAGGTTTGTGCATTGCTAAGGAGTTGAAGACAAATGTTTTCTTTTTAAAAATTCTACCTGAACAATGTTCTCATTAATGATATTGAATGATGGTATTGTCAAAAGACAAATCAACTGAGTTTGCAGACTACAGAATTTTATTTGGGAAACCAGAGTTTTGCTGCAGGAAAGGAGGCCCAATCACTTGTAAGAACAGAAGTACCTTTAGGGTTATGGGGGTAAAAAATGATTTTTATGGGCATAAAAACAAAGTTAATAGGGATGAGGACAGGTGGGCTTTATTTGTATTAGGCCAAAGGAATGAAAAAGAGGCTTGACTGACTATCTCAGTCAGCTGTTTGATGGGGATTTCAAATTTCAAAAGACATCTAGAGGGAGTGAACTAGAAAGTAGAATGCAGGATTTGGGGCTCTGAGGGGGCCACAGGGTTTTCTCTATATGATATAACAGTATCTAAACTCTACATCTTTTTTTCATGTGTTCTCCATTTTGGATTCTCATAAGTGAGCATGCTATCTTCACTAAAATGCTCAAGATTATGTTTTTCATGAGGTTAAATATTTCCTGAGATTGTAGTTGAATATGATTCCTTCACTCACAGGAAATTGTGAAGGCAATTCTGTTTGAGGCTGTGATGGCTCAATTTATCTATTGAATAAAATATTCAATAAGTTTATTGAAACATCACACATTCAATAATTTGCTTACTTTTGTCACTTTTTCACTGGTATCAGGGCTCTTCTCCTACACTCATCACCTACACTCAGTCAGGACCTCAGTGGTACATTCTGGGGTTCCAGCTGGATTCATCCTCTGTAGAAATAGACCAATAGCGATACATGCTCCAATCATCAAATACTGCCCAGTATCCATGACCATATTTGGTTAAATTTATATTCTTGAATATCTTATCTTGAATCATATCAAAGTGTGTAAGGTGATAAAAGGCCCTTTGGCTTCTGTATATCTCTCAATAATGGCTGTTTTTACATCTGTGCTGCTTGCTACTGTTCAGCATAGACTACCTGCTTTATGTAATGGCTTAACCAGGTAGAGACAAGCACGCGCTATACTTAGGAAAGTGATATCACATTTCTTAAAGTAACAAATTGAAGAAACATGTTATGGAAAGTAGATTGCAGAAGTTCATTTGCTGATATGAATTTAAAAGAAGGAAAATATAAGATGTCAAGTTACAGTTTAAAATACTGAAACCCTATGAACTAAAGCTATGTAAATAAGGAATGGCTTCACTTCTGATTTTGATCATATGTATATGTGAAAAAACACTTTACAGAAGAAACATATAGGGATGAAAATGAAGATGGAAAAAATAACAAAGAGACTGTAAACATAGAAACCCTTACATGAAGCTTTCACTACCCACAAAGAATGTTTCCATTGTGACAATGATTCATAAAAAGTTACATGTCATGATAAATATAACATATGGACACTGAAAAGTTGTATAAAAATAAATCGAATCAAAAGACATCCTATGCACACTGGGTGTCATACATAACACTAAAATCACCAAATTCTTAAAAGAAAAATGGAATTTACAGTAACCAACCAAATATTTTAATTGTTTGCATTCACCTTATACAATGTTCCTTTGTTCTTCGTCTTGAAAAGTTCATTCCCATGTATGCATTGGAAGCTTCTCCAGTTGTTAACATCTCAAATAGACTCACCTAAATAATATCATGTCTAATATTTCATTTTAACAAAAATAACGTTTCCTCATTTGTACTGATTGGCCATTTTTAAAATCCTTGCTCTATCATGATACAATCAGTAATCAGTGATTTATATATTTTAGTCTCCAGCTAGTAAAGTCTTTTTAAAAATTTTTGAAGTTGCTTCCTTTGGATTAATGGGCAGGAGATATGAAATGGGGCAGTGGAGTATAATACATTGAATTAGATTATAAAATCAAAATAGATATTCTACTGTTGGTTAGATCAATAAATATTAGTATCTCTTCTCATAAAGTCTTACTATTAATGGAGGAAAAGTGTTGCATTCTGCTCTGTTTCAATAAAGTGAGTTATGGTCCAAATGAAAAAAAAACACAACAGCAAAAATAAAGAACTTCTGTTTGAGAACAAAGAAAAAAATCATAATTAACCAATGATTTGGACTCAGAATGATTGCTTTGTTCTGATCAGACAGTTCTCACAAAGACATTTCCTTGAGACGGTAGGAATTTGGTTTTCCTAATTTAAGAATCACTTCAACTCCCAGTCAGATTTTTTAAATAATACAAAGGCAGATTAAAAACCCAGGGACTGAGGAATCATTTAAATTGTCTCACACAGAGCTTTTTTTTTTTTTTTTAATGAAAAGCAGCTTTGTTTTCTCTACTTAACAACTTCCTGAAACTGACAATTACCAGCTTGAAAAGTACAAAGGGATCCCTCCCTGCCTATGAGGTCTCAACTCTGGATGTGTCATGGGACCTATTGGCATGCAACAATATAACAATTAAAAGTTATAACTAAAAGGGAGACATTATAAACATTTGTATCAGCAGTTTGAATCTCAGGAGTCAAAAAGCTTGTTAAAGCATCTCTTCGGCTTCCTCCTTGACTCTCCATGGAATTCTGAACAGTAAAGAAACCCCATATTCATTTAAAGGGAATTTTGCAATCATGAGATGAAAGAAAAACTTTGACAAAAAAGTTTTAAGTTTCTCTTGGGAACAGATGCAATTAGCTTACACAATGCATTGTCAGTTTGCTCATTAGAAGCTCTCTGTGTTGGCGAGTGTACTGGGAATGAGGGAATAATAGTATACTCATTAGCTCAATGTTGCAAAATAGCAAAAGGAGCTCTCCTTGGTTGCATTGGATTCATTTTAACTCCTAAATTTATCTTCCACTGGACTTGTCTCCATGTGATTGACCATTTGATTAAATTAATCAATCCAAACAATGAACTCATTCCTCTAATATGACCACTTATTTCAGTATCTTGTAGACTATCTCTAGATTCATAATTTAACATGACAACATATTACAAATAAATCACATTTATAGTAAAATTTTCACTGCACTAAAAATAAAATTGGATATTTTGTTTGGTATAGAAGCACACATTATTCAATGTCCTTACTTAGCAAGAAGGTTATGTGATTGTTTAAAGTTTTCACAGATGTTTCACTTACTCAAAAAGCCTAAAAACTGGGGCTAGAATTTCACAAGCAAAACAAATGAATGACATTAATTTCATAGAACATTAAATCAAGAAAGTGATAAAAATCCTGAGATATTAAATTGACTTATAGTCAAAGTACTTCCACTTTAAACAGCTTGTAAGGAAAATTGTTTCATTTCCTAGAGAATTTTCAGGATAAGCCAAACTATGCTGTCTATCAGTTTCTTCATTCCTGTTCTTTGATGACTATTCCCCATGCAAAAGATTATTTTTACTATTTTCAAATGAGTATTTCACAGTACCATCTGCTATACATATCTATTGACTTTAAACATGGCTTTGGTGTCCCAAAATCTACCTACTCCTATTTTTTCTTGTACTGATTTAGAAGAGAGTATATCAACTCCATAAACATTTAAGATAATAACAAAATTTCTAATATTATATGTAATAACAGATATATATGGCAATTATACATAGAATATATATAGTAATTATAGTTTAGAAATTTGTAAAATTTTCTAACAAACTAAATGATATTAGTCTTTGTGTAACTCATTAAACATTCCAAAGTTTTAGCTGCTTTTATTACCCATTACCTACATTCTTTTGTTATTCTCCCTACCTCTTTTTAAAATCTTTGTATTGAGAAATCTTCACACAACTACATTCCATACATGGTGTACAATCAGTGGCACACAATATCATCACATAGTTGTGCATTGATCACCATGATCATTTTTCAATTTCCATCACTCCAGAAGAAGAAATAAAAAGAAAAAAACCTCATAGATATGATCCCCTTACTCCTCCTTCTTATTGACCACTAATATTTCCATCCACCCAATTTATTATTTTATTTATTATTTTATCCATATTTTTCTACCCATTTGTCCATACCCTGCATAAAAGGAGCATCAGACACAAGGTTTTCACAATCTTACAGTCACATTGTAAAAGTTGCATCATTATACAATTGTCTTAAAGAATCAAGTCTATTGGAACACAGCACAAGTTTCAGTTACTTAATTCCAGTCGCTCCAATGCACCATAAAGTGAAAAGGGATATCCATATAATGCATAAAAATAACCTCCAGGATAACCTCTCAACTCTGTTTGATAAGTTTCAACCACTGAAACTGTATTTTATCTCATGCCTCTCTTCCAACTTTTGGTTAAAAAGACTTCTTCCATCCCTTGATGTCAGGTCCTGGCTCATCCTAAGCTTTCTGTCCCACATTGCCAGAGAGATTTACACTCCTGGGAGTTGTGTCCCATGTAGAAGGGAGGGCAGTGAATTCACCTGCTGAATCAACTTAGAGAGAGAGTCCACATGTGAGCAACAAAAGAGGCTCTCTTGGGGTGTCATTTAGGCCTAATTTTAAGTAGGCTTGGCCTATCCCTTGCAGAAATAAGTTTCATAGGGGCAACCCCCAAGATTGAAGGCTTGGCTTATTGATTTGGTTGTCCCTACTGCTTTGGGAGACTATCAGAAATTCTCCAAATTAGGCAGTTTAATATTTTCTCCTTTCATCCCAGTCCCCCAAGGGAACCGTGCAAATACTTTTTTAACCACTGCCCAAGTTACTCTTGGATATATTGGGGCATCACATTAACCTGGGAAAACCAACAAATTCTGATGCCCTTTTCAAGATTCTGTGTACTTAGAGTGTTTGACTAAACTGACTATACAAGCTAAATTAGGAAATGCAATGCATTACCCAAAATATAAATTTTGCACCAAATGAACATCTCTCTCCTTAGTCTCACACAGAAGTTGCATTTTAAAATATGGATGATATTATCCTTTACCCTGTGTTCTGATATATCTTAGTCCTACCCAGATGAGCTTCATTCATATCTCTATTCAAAGTCTGAAAACTTTTTCAACTTTTTAAACAGTTGCTGTATGGGAAACTGCTGACTTTTGTAGCTCCAGAGCTCTAATTCTGAGTCTCAGATGTCAAATAAATACCTAAAGTTTCTGGGAATGACCAGGTTATAAACAAAGAGCTCAGTAACTCACAATTTAGAAATAGCAGTTACACCTCCTTAGTATATGTGACTGCTGTAAAAGCTTACAGTCTTAGACCTTTTACAATGGGCCCCAACCTGATAACCCATGTTCTCAACTTTAGTTCACTTAGTTTTTGTATTATACTTAGTCCATATGATTGAGGCATGATAATATGTCTATTTGTCCCTGACATTTCATTCAACAAACAGTCCTTAAGGGTCATACACCTAGTTGCATGCCTCACAACTGCATTCCTTTTTGCTCAATAGTCCATTGTATTTATATACCACAGTTCCTCCTTGTATGCTCTGTTGTTCGACCCTTAGGCCACCTCTATCCATTGTGGATCAGGAATGCTGCTGCCATAAACACCAGTGTGAAATGTGCATTCTTGCCCCCACACATTGCCTCCAGATATATACTGAGCAACAGGATTTCAGGATTCTATGGCAACCCCACCCCTATCCTCCTGTGAACCATCACACTGCACTCCAAGGGGCTATACTTCTCAGTTTCCTTACTAACAGTGAATAGATACATTTGTTTCTCTGCATTTTCTCTAATAATTGCTTCTCTCTGTTCATTTTTAACCAGTTTTATTCACACATCATATAATCCAACCTAAGTGTATAGGCATGACTTGATCAATATAATCTAAATGAGGATATGTCCTTTTCTTCCACAAAGAATCCATACCCTTTCCCCATGCACTCTCTACCTGTTGATATTTAATTTTGTCATAATGCCTTTGCTACATTCAGTAGAAGAATATTACAGTATTACTGTTGGCTATTGCCCCTAGTTTGCCTTGATTGTACTTTTTACCCTTGACCATCTATTTCTAGCACCCTGAAATATCAACATTCATTCTCCATCATGCAAAAATGTTTCTTTTTGTTTGTACATTTAATCACCATCATTGTCATCCTAGGCGTTCCTAAATTATACCATTTCAATCTTTATCCTCTACTTTTCCTTCAGGTTTCATACATACACCTAGCCCTTCTGCTTCAATCATCCTCACATTCAGCTTCATTTAGTATACTTATATTATTTTGCTATGATCAGGTAATATTGTGATACACATTTCTGAATTTTTACTGCCAGTCCTGATTCACAATCTCTATTCCTTCAGCACCAATTGCCAAATCTCTATTGTATATCTATCTCCTGATAACCTGTGTTCTTAACTTTGATCCTCCAATTTCACTCATAAATATTAGTTCATATTAGTGAGACTATACAGTATATATCCATTTGTTTCTGGCTAATTTCACTTAGAATAATGTCCTCAAGGTTCATCTATGTTGTAATATGCTTTAAGAGTTTATTATGTCTTACAGCTGTCTAACATCCATCGTATTTATATACAATAGCTTGTTTAGCCAGTCATCCATTGATGGACATTTGGGGTATTTCCATCTCTTGGCAATCATAACTAATGCTGCAATAAACATTGGTGTGCATATATCTGTTTGTATCCTTGCCCTTCTGAATGTACAACTAGTTGTGTGATTGGTGGATCATGTGGCATTTCATACTCAGCTTTCTGAGGAACCATCAACCTGCCTTCCAGAGAGGTTGTAACATTTTACATTCCCCCCAATAGTGGATATATGTGCATCTTTCTCCACATCCTTTCCAGCACTTGTCATTTTTTGGTTTTTTTTTTTTATCATAGCCATTCTAGTGGGTGTCAGATGATATCTCATTGTGGTTTTGATTTGCATTTCCCTAATAGCCAATGAAGCTGAATATCTTTTCATGTGCTTTTTAGCCATTTGTTATTCCACTTCTGAGAAGGGTCTGCTTGTGTCTTTTGCCCATTTTTAAAATTGGGTTGTTTGTCCTTTTATTGTTGAGCTAAAAAAATCCCTTTATATATTTTGGAAATGCTTATCTGATATATGGATTTTGAATATTGTCTCCCATTGCATAGGCTGCCTTTTTACTTTCTTGACAAAGTCCTTTGATGCACAAAAGTGTTTAATTTTGAGGAGTTCCCATTTACCTATTTTTTCAAAGTTCATACTTTGGTCTAGGAAACCACCCCTGATTACAAGATTTATAAAATATTTGTCCTTTTTTTTTCCTAAAAGTTTTGTGGTCTTAGCTCTAAAGTTTAGGTCTTTGATCATTTTGGGTTAATTTTTGTTTAGGGTATGAGATATGGGCCCTCTGTCATTCTTTTACATGTGGATATCCAGTTCTCCAAACACCATTTATGGAAGAGGCTGTTCTGTCATAGGTGGGTTGGCATGACAAACTTATCAAAGATCAATTGTCCATAGATAAGAGGATTTATATCTGAACACTCTATATGATTTCATTGATAAGTTTATCTATCTTTTTGCCAGTACCATGCTGTTTTGACCATTGTAGCTTTGTAATATCCTTTAAAGTCAGGTAGTGTGAGACCTCCCACTTCATTTTTCTTTATCAAGATATTTTTAAGTATTCAGTGCACCCTGCCCTTCCAAATACATTTAGTAATTGGTTTTCTAGTTCTGCAAAGTAAGTGTTCAGGATTTTAACTGGTATTGCATTGAATCTATAAATCAATTTGGGTAGAATTGGTAACTTAACTATTTTTTAGTTAAGCTTAGTTCTAATTCATGAACATGGTATGCCTTTCCATTTATTTAGGTCTCCTATGACTTCTTTTGAAAATTTCTTGTACTTTTCTATGTATAGGTCTTTTATATTCTATTCATTTATTCCTGAATATTTGATTCTATTGGTTACTATTGTAAATGGATTTTTTCCCTTGATTTCCTCCTCAGATTGCTTTTTACTAGTGTATAGAAATACTACTTATTTTGGGGTGCTGATATTGTATCCTAGCACTTTGTTATACTTACTTATTAGCTCTAGAAGCTTTGCTGTAGACTATTTACAGTCATGCTCTATAGAGTAATATCATTGGCTTTCTGACAAGGAAGAGCATAAGGGAGAAGGTCATCTATAACCTAAACCTTAAAGAAGTGAAAAAGTGACTAAAACAGCCTCTGCTAGCTGTCAGCTAAGCTGGTCTAACTCAAACAGCTAAGCCATGTACTTCTCACATTGATTCTTTTTTTTTATAATCGCTAGATTCCATTCTATTTTTCTAATAATGACTTTATTTGAATCATGTTTCAGACATTCTGTCTCATTTCTAGCTCTGACACATTGATGCATCATTTTTTGTCCAAATAGAAGAATGAAAGAAGCAACAAATATTTCTATATATTTGATGCAGCTAATAAAGTTTGCTGTTCACTTAGTGATGGTTAGTTTCTGCTATGCAGAATAAGCCTATTTAAACATTTGAGATTTCAAGTTTCAATGAGAAAATATTTTCCACATGAATTCCTTTAGCAAATATAAAATGTGACTTATTATATCCTTTAAATTATGCAAACTGTGAGAAAAACTCAGGTTAACAGATAGTGACAGTTCAGAACACATATTGAAGTGATTTCATTCAGAAAGGTTATTATATGGTGGTTGGAAAAAAGAGAACCAACACCAATATCAATGGAATTAGTGTAACTACATCAATGTTTACAATTTTAAAAAATTCAATTTCTTTTCCATCCTTATTAGTTCAGGAACATCACATCCTATTTTTTAATTAATTTTTTTATTTTTTTAATGCCAAAAAGCACCAAACAAACACAAACATTCATAACTTTTGATCATTCTGTTCCACATATAATCATTATGTTTATATGTAAAACATATTATAATTAATATGTTTATATTAATTAATCAATAATTAATATAATCATTAATTCACAATATCAGCACATAGTTGCATACTCATCATCATGATCATTTCTTGGAATATTTGCATCTATTCAGAAAAAGAAATAAAGAAAACAGAAAAAAATTCATACATACCATACCACCCACTCCTCCCCCTCACCAATCACCAGAATTTCACTCTAAATTTATTTTAACATTTCTTTCCCTTATTATTTATCTTTGTTCCATATGTTTTACTTGACATGACATCCTTTTTTAACAAATTTTAATTTCAGTAATGAGAACATTCTTAATTTGTCCAACTTCCATTCTGCACCATTCTTCTGTCAACATTTGGTTTACTTGAGGATAGATTTCAGCAGACTAGTACTCAGGAAGTAGCCTTTGTTTCAGGATCTGAACATGCTGATGGACATCACCAAGTTTTTCAAGAAATTTAAGTGGAGATTCATCTTACAAAGATGAGGTCAATGTCATTAATTCAGGTTGTTGCCCTCTCATTTCCTTCTTTCTTTCAATTTGTGGAGCATATTCTTGATTAATCAAATTTCCAACATCACATAGGGCAGTTAGGAAAAGCTTTTTCTTTTTTTTCTAATCTACCACTAAACTCCTTCAAATAATGAAGAACAACTTCCTTATCACTTTGGACCATCTTCTCAGAGAGAGATTTCTTTCTCCAAATTTTTCAATAAGAAAACTAAGATCTGTCCAGTATGTGTCAGTTCACTTTTCAAACAGTTTTTGGGGTGTGCCCTTTTCTTTCATATAGGCACTTTGAAGGACATCTATAGGGTGACCATGATGTTATTTTATAGTAAGGCAGTGACCACAAGCTAATTTTTATCTAGTAGACAATAAACATTTAATGGTTGTCAATAATGTTCAAGGCAGGGGACAATACCTGAATGGTCTTCTTGCTGGTAATTTTCAATAAAGGCCCTTAATACAAAATTAGCAGGGTAAAGATCTGATACATGTTGGACTATTCTCAATAATGCTTCTGAAATTTGGGCACTCCAGTGGAATTCATAAAGGTTTCCATTTATAAAAGTTACCAGATGCCTGAAGAATGTTTTACAATTTCTACAAGATATATGAGAGAGTGATAGTTGTACACAAGGATCTTCAAAAATACTGCAACAAATGGGACACCTTAGCTCATCCTCAAAATTGTGCATTTCCTTTACCATGATCATAAAAGGAAAATAATACAGTTTTGTATATGGCTTGTTTCACTCAGCATTATGTCCTCAAGGTCCATCCATCTTATCATGTACTTCAGGATGTCATTTCTTCTTACTGCTGCATTATATTTGATCATATGTATATACCACATTTTGCATACCTTCTCATCTGTTGATGGACACTTGGATTGTTTCCATCTTTTGGCAATTGTGGGTAATGCAGTTAAAAACATCAGTCTGTGTCTTTGTGTGTGTGTGTGTATATATATATATATATATACATATACCAAGTAGTGGTATTACCAGGTCATAGGTCAATTCAATATTTAGTTTTCTAAGGAACCACCAATTTGCTTTCCATGGTGGCTGTACCATTATCCATTCCAAACAGCAGGGCATAATTGCCCCAATTTTTCCACATCCTCTACAGCATGTGTAGTTTCCTGTTTGTTTATTCTTATAAGTGTGATGTATCTCATTGCAGTCTTGACCTGCATTTCCTTGTAGCTAATGAAAATGGGCATGAATAGGTTTTTAGCCATCTATATTTACTCTTTGGAAAAATACCTATTCATATCTTTAGCTTATTTTATACTTGGGTTGTTTTTTTTATTGACTTGTATGATGTCTTTATGTATATAGGGTAAGAAACCTTCATCTAGTAAGTGATTGCCAAATATTTTCTCACAGTGAATTGGCTACCTCTTCACCTTTTTGACAGTTTTTGAGGCACAAAAACATTTGATTTTGAGGAGTTCCCATTTACCTATTTTTTCTTTCATTACTTATGCTTTGGTTGCAAAATTTAGAAAGCTATTTCCTATTACTAGGTGTTGAAGATATTTCCCTACATTTTCTTCTAGGAATTTTATGGTACTGGTTCTTGTATTTAAGTCTTTGATTAACTTTGATTTAATTTTTGTATAGGGTATAAGGCTTTTTGACTATTGATATCCATTTCTCCCATGCCCATTTAATGAAAACACTGTTTTGCCCAAGTTCAAAGGATTCGGGGTCCTTGTTGAAGAGTAATTGACCATAGATTTGATAGTCTTTTTCTGGGAATTCAATTCAATTCCATTGGTGAATACTTTTATCTTTGTGCCAGTACCATGCTGTTTTGACCACTGTGGCTTTATGATAAGCTTTAAAATCAAGAAATGTTAATCCTCCTACTTAATTCTTCATTTTTGGAATATTTTCAGCTATTTGAGGCCTCTTTCCTTTCCACATTAATTTGATAACTAGCTTTTCTACATCTTCAAAGTAGTTTGTCAGAATTTTGATTGGTATTGCATTGAATCTGAATATCTGTTTGGGTAGAACTGACATTTTAACTACATTTAACCTTCCTATCCATGAGCTAGGAATGCCTTTCTAACTTTTCACCTCTTTGATTTCTTTTAGTACTGTTATATAGTTTTCTGTGGAGAGGTATTTTACATCACCAGTTAAGTTTATTCCTAGATACTTGCTTCTTTTCATTGCTATTTTGAATGGAATTTTTTCCTTGGTTGACTCTTCAGTTAGGTCATTGATTGTGTATAGAAACATC
The DNA here is from genome assembly GCF_023851605.1 of Tamandua tetradactyla. Taxonomy (NCBI): domain Eukaryota; kingdom Metazoa; phylum Chordata; class Mammalia; order Pilosa; family Myrmecophagidae; genus Tamandua; species Tamandua tetradactyla. The sequence goes on along the minus strand of NC_135351.1, from coordinate 720,892 downwards.
ACTGATTTTTGTGCATTAATTTCATATCCTACTACCTTGCTGAATTTGTTTATTAATTTAAGAAGCTTTGTTATGGATTTCCAGGATTTTCCAAGGTTAGTATCCTGCCATCTGCAAATAATGAAAGTTTTACTTCTTCCTTTCTGATTTGGATGCGTTTTATTTCTTTTTCTCGACTGTTTGATCTAGGTAGACTTTCTAGTTCAATGTTGAATGATAGTGGTGACAGAGAGAAGCTTTCTCTCATTCCTGGTCTTAAGGGGAAGGCTTTCAGACTCTCATCATTGAGTACTATAATGGCTATGGGTTTTTCATATATGTCCTTTATCATATTGAGGAAGTTACCTATGATTCTTACATTTTGAAATGCTTTTTAACAGGAAAGGATTTTGAATTTTGTTGAATGCTTTTTTCAGCACCCACCAAGATGATCATGCAATTTTTCCCTTTTGATTTTTTAATGTGTTGTATTACATTGTTTGATTTTCTAGTGTTGAACCACCCATGCATTCCTGGTATAAACCCACTTGGTAGTGATGTATAATTCTTTTAAGGTGTCATTTTTTAGATAGTATTTGGTTGAGAATTTTGCATCCAAAGTTCATTAGGAAGATTCGCCTATAGTTTTCCTTTCTTATAGCATCTTTACCTGCTTTTGGTATTAGAGTGATGTTAGTTTCATAAAATGAGTTGGGTAGTGTTCCTATTTCCTCATTTTTAAAAAAAAGTTTCAGCAGAATTGGTGTTAGCTCTTTTTGTAATGTTTGATGAAATTCTTCTTTGAAGCCATCTGTCCCTGATCTTCTCTTTGTAACAAGGTTGTTGATGAATGATTGAATCTCTTTACTTGTGATTCGTTTGTTGAGATTCTTCTTGAGTCAGTAGCTTGTTTGTGTGTTTCTTGAAATCTGTCCATTACAACTAAGTTGTCTAGTTTGTTGGCATATAGTTCAGAGTATATTCTTCTGATTTTAACATTTTTTAAATTTTTTAATTTATTTTTTATTTCTTTAGGGTCCATGGTACTGAATCTTCTCTCATTTCTGATTTTGTTTATTTGCATCCTCTCTGTCTTTTTTCTTTGTCAGCCTAGCTAAGTTTTCTTTGATTTTATTGCTCTTCTCAAAGAACCAACTTTTGGTTTTATTGATTCCTTCGATTGTTTTTTGCTCTCCAATTCTCTTAATTTTATTTTAATCTTTGTTATTTCACTTCTTCTATTTGCTTTGGGGTTAATTTGCTATTCTTTCTCTCATTCCTATGGGTGAGTAGGAAAATCCTCAATTTTACTCTTTCTTTTTTTAAGTATAGGCATTTAGAGCCATAACTTTCCCTCTCTGCACTACTTACACTGCATCCCATAAGCTCTAAGATGTTGCTTCCTCATTTTTTGTTCTTCTTCAGATAGATACCAACATCTCTAACAATATCTTCTTTGACCCACTTATTGTTTAAGAGTGCATTACTTAATCTCAATGTATTTGTGAGAGTTCTGGTTCTTTCGTGGTTGTTGACTTTCAGCTTCATTCCACTGGGATCAATGAAAGTGCTTTGAATAATTTCAATTTTTTAAGGTTACGAAGATCTCTTTTGTGCTCCAGCATATAATCTATCCTGGAGAATGTTCCAAAGGCACTAGGGAAGAATGTATATCCTGGTGTTTGTGGTGTAACAACCTATATTATCTGTTAGGTCTAATTCATTTCCTGCTCCCCCATAAGAATGAGAGAAAGAATAGCAAACTAATCCCAAAGCAAATAGAAAAAGTGAAATAACAACGATTAAAATAAAATTAAGGGAATCGGAGAGCAAAAAACAATAGAAGGAATCAAGTTGCCTAAGTTTTCTATTTCCTTATTTATCCTATGCCTGATTTTTCTATCTATAGAGAAGAGTGGTGTATTGAATTTCCTTACTAGTGTTGTTGAAGCTTCCATTACTTCTTTCAGTTTTGCCAATGTTTGCTTCATGTCCTTTGGAGCTCCTTCATTGTGAGCAAAAACATTTATGATTGTTCTTACTTCTTGATGAGTTGCCCCTTTGATTAGTAGGTAGTGTTCTTTGTCTCTTATGGTGTATTTATATTTAAAGTATGTTTTCTTTGATACTGATATAGCTACACTTGCTTCTTTTGGTTACAGCTTGCATGGATCATTTTTTTCCATCTTTTCTCTTTAAATCTATTTGTGTCCTTGGGTTTAAGTTGAGTCTCTTGTAAGCAGTGTATAGCTAGATCATATTTCTTAATCCATTCTGTCAATATATATCTTTTAAATGGTGAGTTTGTTCCATTAAAAGTCAAAATTATTACTGTAAAAGCATTTCTTGAATCTCCCATCTTATCCTTTGGATTTTATTTTTCCTTCTTTCTCTTTTTATCATTTAAGTTCCATTGATTACTTAAAAAAAGGAATTTGCATAACACCAAACTGAAACACAATCACTCCATTCACTATCCTGAGCGCTAATAAAAGCAAGAACTTTGCCTAAGCCTCAGAAATGACCAATATATGTTTCTCTTGTCTAATATAAGTGACTGTCAATAACATGCTTCAGCAACATGTTATTCTTCCAAAATTCCAGATAAAATTGTTTCTGTTTTTGGAAAAAAACAATTCAGGGAAAATCTCTGGTTCCTTGATCATTCTCTAAACCATCCAACATAATCTCAAAGGACTCCATTCAGAAGTGCTACATGATTCCCTATGCTGTGCTGTTTCATTCATTGCAATGAGATTTGAAGGTTATTTAATTCTATAGTATTAGAACTATACTTTCTTTGTGATATATGTGTGATATGCATATGTGTGTAGGTACATATTTGTATATATGTTTATGAGAATATTTGAAGTTATGTATATATGCATATATCTTAGAAAGCTGTATACATATATTGGAAAGATGATGGAATATGCATTGTGATATCTTTATGTGAGAATATATGTATATTGCATTCCAAATATTGTTCATTGAAGCATATGAAATCTGTGGAGTCACTAAGAACCCTAGGAACAGAGCAAGGAAAAGAAGGATATTTTACTATGACTACTTTTTTTTGAGAGAAAATTTGTTTATCATTCTGATTTATTGAAATTTAAAATATTCCATCAAATTACTCAGGAAAATCTAGATAGCAGAAATATATAATGCATCCATTCCTTTGAGAGGACTCAAATATGGTTTAAAAGGCCATAAAATAGTATATATACCATGCCATTTAAATAACTTCTACCTTCTATACTTAAGAACTCATGTACAGAAATAAACTGTGTAGTACTAAGATAACTTTGTAACCTCCCCCTGACACGACTACACAGGTGTTTAAGGTTAAGTGAAATATTACTGAAAGATCTTATGTCACTTGTTGAATAAATGCCACTTGAGTTATGGACCAAAAGCTGCATACCATATGTACTTCATTGTGTGTGTGTGTGTGTGAGCACACAGAGTATGGTGCCAAGGAAAGGATGAATGAACCATTTGGTAGGTGAACGTTAGAATTCTGCTGTTGTTGGTAATATAGAAACAAACAGAGTCTCTACATTCAAAGTCTTCATGAGAACTTCCTCTGTAATTTCATGTACTTGAGTCTCATTCGGAAAGATCTTTAGCTTCCTTCTCTGAAGGCCAAACACCTTAGCTACTTCATGCAGAAGACCTTGGAAGGTGAGTTTTTTCTGCCTAATTGGGTTTTCAAGTAGCAGAGTCCCCACTGTTCCCACTAAACATTCTTGTTTTTCTGCATTCAAGAGCCACAGGTTGATGTACTGACAATAAAGATTATTGAGATTGTTGACTAAAGAAGGAACAGATCTTGTAGTCATACACAAGGTTTTTCCATTGAGACTCAGTAAGTTGGTTTGACCTTTTATTTCTGTTTCACCATGGAAGATAACCAGCTTCAGATTTCTATGCTAGTAACAATACTCTTCAGCATTAAAAGGTCCAAGCTGTTATCACTTTTTGGATTTTCCAAGGGCAATACTCCACCTTGCTCACAGCCATTTACATGAATGTGAAGATTAACATATGCACAAGCAGGACTTGGCAGGAATGATCTTCTGGTGAGTGTTTTCCAGTTCAGATGCCTTTGACTTCATTTTCTTGAATAACTTTTCCAGGAACTGGATATGGGTTCAAGGGAGCCCTTATAATGGCAAATATTAAATCTACATGTCTTTCATTAACATTTTTAGATACCTTAATTTAGACTTTGCCTCAGAATAAATTATTTTCATCAGTTTGGACCAGATTTCACTTCTTGCAAAGTTTTTGGATGTGATTGATGATTTCTTGGGCCAGTCTTTCATCTACCATTGACTGGTCAACAGTGAAATCCAAGTGTGATGTTGTTATTTTCTGTCACTGTGTTCTCATTGTACAAGAATTCTATTTCTTCCTCCTTCTGGAGCCTCAGCAAATTCTGGATAAAGAAGTGATATGCATTGAACCAAGAGAATAGCACATTCTTCAGTACATCCTGAACACCCTTGTCTGTAAAGTGGAGGTTTTCTCCTCTCTCCCCAGGGTAGTTAATCAGATACAATATAAGGGCATCAGCACCATATTTAAAATGATAGAAACTTGGGTGGGCAATGGTGGTTCAGTGACAGTGTTCTTACCTGCCATGCCTGAGATCCAGGTTTGATTCCCCATGCCTGCCTATGCAAAAAAGAAAAATGAAAAAAATAAAAGATTGAAACTGGATTTGGATAATTCTTTTTCCATTTGCTCATTTTTTGGCCATCCTTTGTGAGGACAAGATCATTCACAATCACAATCTTGAAAGCTGGTTATCCAAAGAGGGTACCAGCACCAGCAGGATTTAAAATCATCCTTGATCTGTTTAATCCCCTTGGGAATGAAATCCATGGGAAAAACATCCTCAAATTCTTTCTTGTTTTCTAATGGCTAATGAAATTGTACATAGTAAAGGGTGATAATCTGGCTTCCATTAAGATGAATAATTTTCCTCCAACATTTTTAATCTTCACATACTGTATATCTGGGTTAACACAGATTGCAAAATTACTACGGAAAGTCCACAGAGTGTTTATCTAAGAACTACAGATGTATTTTCATCTTCTTCCAAAGAAAAAGATACAAATACTGAAGGATCTTGAACATCCTTATAATTCTGGTGAGATTCTAAATTTGGAGAGTAGAGGCTTGTATGCAGTGGAGAAGGCATAACTTTGATTCCCTATAAACAACCACTTTTATTTAGAGTTGTTTCAGAACCCATCAGACAGATTCCATTAATTGTGGATACAGAGTTTTGTAGTCATTTTCAAAGACTATCCACTGGCCAAGTCTGGTAATAGTAGATGTACATTTGGTAGAATATCTCATCTCAATTGTTGGGCACTGACTGTTATACTCTGTAATGCCCAGTTTAGTTATATCATTCTGTCCTTTGACTATCAGTGTCTTTTCAATTTCATATTCCACAAATAATCATGACAAACCAATCCAAATCTTCTGTCAACATGAGATATGCTCTGGTGAGTGTATCTTGCAATGATATATTTAATTGTTCCTGCAAGTATAAGCCCATAGTGAGGCACTTCAGTTGCAAATAGAGACCCATCATAGAAGGTATATTTTGGCCTATTTCTTGGCTGCTTTAAGTGTTCCTGAAACAATCAAATTTGGACCAGGACCACAAGAATTTGTCTTCTTCAGCAGGAAAATTAATGCTTTCTGGAACTTATTGAACTATTTTGTTACTTTTATTGAATTTTCTATGAAGTTCCTACTCCCTTCCAAATTAAAAATCACTACACTATGTGATGACTGCAAATACAAAGACTTAGTGTTACTGCACTGACTGCTTCAGGAAGAGCCATGTGCAGTGTCCAGGATATGGCAGCAGCTAAGGGGGAGAAGATGCCATGCATGAACCACAGGACTGTTCTGGCCTATTGCCATCATAAATACATGGAGAAATATACATGGATAACAGTACCCAGGAACCACAGGGCACCACTATGACTACTTTAGAAAGTTTTTAGAAAAGGCAATTTCAGAAACTTGTGAAATAATGAGTAGAAATCAGTGTAGTTGTTATGGTAAGAGAATAAGTGTAGTTTAGAAAAGAAGAGCTGAGAAAATGTCTTACAATGGAGTGAAACTTAAGAGGGAATGGGAAAATAAAGGTGGAGATAACTATGAATTTTTAGTAAAATGTGTGATGTTCCAAGGCATGATTCTTTATAAGAAAGATGAAGTTCATCTTAAAACCATGAATGTTAAAAAATGCAAAGAATTTCATAATCCCTGTCTGCCTGTCTTTGGTCCAGAAGCTATAAACAAGTGAGTTTAATATGGGAGTCATAACAGTGTAGAGTGCAGCCACTACCTTATTCTTTTCAAACATGTAGCTGGAAGCAGAACAGATATAAGTTTAGATCACAGGGAAATAGTAGAGGGAAACCACTATGAGGTGGGATGAACAAGTTGAAAAGGCCTTCTTCTTGCCTTTTGCTGAGCAGATGTGGAGAATAGTAGCAATGATAAAACTATAGGTGAAAGTGAGGTCACCTATGCCAGGATAATATCAGCCACATACACCATCACCTCACTGATTGTTACAGCATTGCAGGAAAAAGCCAGCAGTGGGGGTATCTCAGAGAAATGGTCAACAGTATTTGGTCCACAGAAAGTCAACCACAAGATGAGAACTGCGTGAACCCAGGAATTGGTTACTGCAGTAGCCATGACTGTGATGAACAGGGCAGCACACATAAGGTGCTTCATAATACAGCTTTAGTGAAGAAAGAAACAGATGACAATGTATTGGTCATAGGTCTTGGTGGGAAAGAGATAAACTTTGCCCCCAAGGTATCACATGAAAAAGAAGAGCTGGACATGCAGCCTTCATCTGAAGTGGTCCTATCTGACATTCCCATTGTCCTCAGCATCTTTGGGATGATGTTTGTTGTGTAGATGATATCCACAAACGCCATTACCTGAAGAAGACATATGGAGGTATGTAAGGTATTGTTATAAGTTATGGCAATTACAACAAGTATATTGCAAAAAAAGCCATGAGAAAGATGAAAAGAAAGATAATGAAGAGAACTTCTTAGAGTTCAGGCTTTCTTGTGAGGTCCAGAATCATGAACTCCATTACAATCTGCCATTCATCCTGCTTTGGTGATTAAATGGCAACCATCACACAGAATGAACAACTGGGAGCCGAAGAGACCTGCATGTTGTTATTGCCAGATGTTTCTGGGTGCTGTACGTGTGTGTATGAATGAGTGTGTGTGTCTGTGTGTGTGTGAATTTATTAATTTGATTCAACATTGTAGCAGGAGTTTTCTTATAATGGCACTCTCTATTCCAGGGGACATCTTCTAATCTCCAGAGATACCATTCTCAGAATTCGTGTTCTTCCTTCAACCATACATATATACTAAAGTCAGTGTTTGAAAAGGAAAAGATACAAAAAATAACTTCAAATTTATTTCACTGTTATTATTCTGAGAAGAAACATCTGATAATAATTTACATTACCACATATATTTCCCATGAATATATACTATAGCCATATTGTTTGCATATATGAAAATTATGCAAAATTAGTACAAATAATTACTGATTGCACAAATTTAGTTCAATGTATGGTATCCCTAGATGTCTTTCTCAAGATATATTTTAGTGGGAATATCTGGAACTATGGAAGATGGCAGGGTTAATTATAGCAGCCATAGTTTAAGAAAATATGCCCAACATAATACTCTGAGGCTGAGCATTCATGGGATCACTGACTAATTTACCACAGCTCAAATATTAAACAAATTAATCAAGTGTCTGCCATGACAAGATTTCTTCAGTTTGACAAGCATATTGCTAAAACTAGGTGAACCATCCACTTGCTGCATTTTCAAATAATGCCCAGTGAGTTGGGTATAAAAAACAAATCAAGTGGCTCTTTATTACATTATCACTTAAAATTAACTATATTAGCCTCTGTAAATTTCATATTTCTTATATCTGAAAACTTGATAACTTAGAATAAATATTTGCTATTATATACACCAAGAAAAACATCTTTGTGACTATATTTATGTTTTCAAAGATCACTATGGAAAAGAGGTGTTTAGATTTTTTTCTTTGTAAACATCATGTAAAGGAAATTTCTGTCCTATTTTTTTCCTTCACAAAACTTCTGCAGCACTCTGTCAACTGTTGTGTCTGTTTTTAAATATTTTGTCTAGTTAATTTGATTGATTTGGCTTTTTATATAGTTGATTATTTATATGAAATCCTGACTGTCAGAACTATTATGATCATGTAAATCTACTAAAAGTGCTTAAAGTAGTTGTGAATTTATTCATTACTTTGTTTTTCCAATGTTCTTGGACTCATTATTAATATCCTAAGTGTTGAATATGGATTCAAAGTATATTAACATGGCCCAGTCTGGTCATTTCATCTGAATCAGAGTTCAGGCATCAAAACTTCTAAGGATCCAATCTATAAACATAGGTACCCTTTCACATACATGATATTCATGATCTTATCTATCAAAAATAAGCACTCAAATATATTTGTCATTGAAGAAAAAGAAACCTTAATTTTCCGTGAAAGAATTATTTATCAACATAAATAATGTTACTTTTCGAAGTTATCTATCCATTTAAATGTACTTATAAAATCTCCTGAAGCTGGGTATAAGAAAGAGATCCCACTCCCAAGATACAAAGTCAAGTTTTACAAAATGCCAAAAGTTCCAAAAGAGGTAGGGAAGTCCACCATCACTGAGTTAAGAGCATAGGAGGGAGACTCTGAAGATTCTTTTCCATCTCTGCGTTGGATGAGAACATCACATTCTTCTTCATAGGGATAATGGCCTTGTTTGAGATCTGTTCTTAGCACTATTTCCATGAGTTGGGATGATCACTGTGTGTGGAGGAGGCTGACTCAGAAGGAGACCAGGACTCATTTCACTTGTTGGAAGGACTGTCTATTAATTATAAAATCATTGATCAGAATGCTTATTTTTGGTCCTGAGGAGAAATATGTGCTGTCAACTATCTGCAGCCATCCAGACAGTCACCAATAGTTTCTGCCAAAATTCTGAGTGATTCTTCAGCTTAAAAAAGGGACTCTAGTACTCCAAAAGACTACAGCTTCTGGTGAAAGAGGGCTTAACCAAATAAGTATGAAAGCCTATTTTTCCAGGTCTTACAAATTAAAATCCATTAACTTTTGATCCTTTCCCTTGCTGGTCATCTCATATGAATTGATCAATTTTACTTTAACAATTATGTTGACTTTGGCTAAGACTGTCTGTTGATTAAGTTTCAGAGGCAAGAAAAATCAGAGAAATTTAGTTAGGATAATAGTAACAGAAAGGGCTTAAATCTTGACACCAACACTTTCTGTCTGTGACCTTGCATTTTTAATGTATGTTCTACAAATTTATGGCTCTTCATTGATTAAATGGACATAGCCTAACTGAGTGGTTTGTACATTAAATGCTGAACCAGAATCATTTGCCCAAATCTTGGGTTATTTTGAACCCTCAATTAAAGGTAAGTAAAGTAAAAATTCATATTATTTGAAAAGTCATTTTTTGGATAAGGAATTTTTAGTAATAATGAGGCAGTTTTTAATATTTAGTGGAAGCAAAAATTCCAAAAGTATATTTGAAATAATAAAGTTTATAATGAAAGAATAGATTTTGGAGGGACAATGAAATAAATAACAATTAATTCTAATTACAATAAAGATTCATTTATTTGACAAATATTTAAAGCTTGTACATATATTTAAAGCTCATACTTTGCACTAATCATCATAAGATTGTCTTTTATTATAATGTAGAAAATATATATTCTTATTTATCACATGTTTGACAGTGAAAAAAGATACTTTACCAATCAACTACCTTGTGTTGAAATCATGCACAATTTACAAGAGGCATATAATAACATTTTCATTTTATTTGGTTTGACTAAGTTAGTGGCAAGGCTAACCAAAGCCATGGATGTGATATTAGGATTTACTAATACAAATTAGTTATCAAAATAAAATAAAAATTATATAATTGATAAAGTCACATATAGAGAGAATATATATGTTAATTTTAATTATTTGGCAGGACTCAGCACATTGTCAATTAAACATTGGAAACTCTTTCCTAGAGGGAGTGAATTAAAGTCAGATAGTGTTAATTGACTCTAGCAGAACATTCAATAGCAGTTCATATTGGTATTCTATTTATATCCATTAACTGCATTGTTATTTTATTTAATCCTGAGAAGAGGATTAATTAAGAATAAAGAATATTGATGTCTCTAGTTTACATATGAGGAATTTGAAGCTTGATGAATGTAATAACTTGTTCATTGTCATACAAGTAAATATTGATGACACTGGAATCTGAATCTAGGGAGTCTAATGGAAAACTCATTCATAATATTATACTGCTGCCAACTCTTAGAGCCCAGTTTATTCTTCTGCATCATCAACTACATCATCATTATCATTATCATCATCCTATTGTCATCATCTATTTCATAATATCTTCACCTTCATTGCCCAATATCAGCATGAATGATACACACAATTTCAAAGGGCCTACTATGCAGAAGGCAAGGTGCTCAGAACTCATCAAAGCCGTCACTGTATTCTACAGGAATAGAGTGTTAGAACTTACTCAGTGTTCTCACATTCTGGAATGATTTCTGCCAGACAATTTCATTCTATGCAACTCTCCATTAGGCAGCATTAATTCAGAGGTAATTCTAGTTCAAGCAGCATTCAAGAAAAATGTTGCATTCTTTTGAGCTTAGCTTTCCAACTGAAATGCTAGAAGAGAGATGAAAGAAGATGTGTGACAATTTTCTGAACTTTTGGAAGGATCAATGAGACACAGAGGCAGGAACAAAAGAGGAAAATTCTTGGTAGTTGGCATGCAGTATGGAAAGATAAAAGGTGGTAGGAATTAGAACTGTTCCAATTTTTCCACTGAAAGTTCCATGTCCTAGGAAACCCATCAATCCTGGGCAAGCTTACATGGTTGGTCACTCTAAAACAGTTGAAGCCAATAAAATGCCCATTCCTGAGTAAACTCAAATGCACACTACTGTCTAAATTTGTGAATGGATAATTTTCAAATTCAACTTTGAAGTCACCGATCTTCCTATTCTAGACTCTAGCACATATTTTTTAATATGTGGTATGAAGAGCATGCACTTTGCATGTGAAATTGAATTCTTTATACAGGTTCAACTTCAGAGAGAGATATAAAGAGGCTGAGAGCATCCTGATGCAATGAGAAGCTTCAAAAGCTCATTTTTAACTCATTCTGCTAATTAAATCTTTAAGCTAATTGAAGAAAGAGGTTTTAAAATAATTTTTTCCAAATACATTAATCATTCTTATCACATCATTAATTAACATTGATTAACCTAAATTTAGCTACTTTGTTCTAAATTCCTATGTGTGCATGTTTGATAGGAAAGAAGTAACTTTAAAGTACAGACAGACAACATAAATAAACAGCTCATCACATAAGTACTCCATAATCATATGTTCTTGCATTTCATACACTTTTGAAAAATGAAAAGAAAAACTATTATTGTGGTGAATCTATATTGAATTGAATTGCAATCCCATGATGGGCTTTCTTTGGTCTATGCAAAAAAGCAAACTAAAAGATTTCTTGTCTTAGATATTCCTACTTGTGATTTCATTGTAACCATGAGAATAGAATGTCTCAAATGCTTACATTCATCCTCTGCTGGGTATTATGTTTAAATGGTGACCTGTGATAAATCATTAGAAAGACCTGGAAATAGAGGCAGTAGTGCCTGTTGTCAACAGTGCTTTTTCATGCTTGCTTAAATATTGTCACTTTCCCTAAGATCAAACAAAAGTGTGCTTCCTTACTCAAGTATAAGGGCCCCTGGGGAACAGCATCTCAGTCAGAATTTCAGAGAGTTGCATATAATGGGTCCCAGAGGAACAATTAAAACAATCTTGCACTGGTTATTTAATGATGACATGAAATATGTTGGCTTTCTTGTGCCATCAATTCTCTCTGAAGACCAAAAAGTATTGCAAGATAATGTCTTTATAGAGTAAGAAATATGAGTAATGAGAGGCAATGGAAAAGCTAAAGTGATGGATTGATGCCATCAAAGCAATTACAACAACCTGTGAGATTCACATTTCTCAGTATAAATAAATAGGGATGGGGCAAAGTGACAGGAAATAAACTTTAAGATGAGGGTTAAAGTAAAGACTGTGAAGTTCATATATTTCTCTACACTGGGGAGGATGATGGCTGCCAGTTAACTCTGACATGATACTTAATTTATAGTTAAAATTGAACTCTTCAGCTAAATTTCATTCTGATTTTAACTGAATCATTTGAAAATTCAGTATGCCATTATTTTGGAACTGTATAAATATACACATACACAAATGCAACACATCATGGTCAAATAACATCTCTGTCCCTCTTTGTTAAACATTCTCATAGTGTGAAATATACATTGTAATTCAAATAACATTTTAATGTTTACCATTTGGCTTCTTTCTTGAAATTGCTTATTTCATTGAATTGCACATGGGTGGAAGAATTAATACCTTTTAAAGTTCTTATGCAGTGATCAGGTTAAGGATTATTTATGCAAGATATCAATAAAATAAATCAGCCTGCCATTAGGAATGATGGTAACCTGGAGCAGAGAGAAAGACCAGGGGCATGCAGACCATAAATTTCTGGTGTTTTTCTACCCAAGAATTCAGTTCTCAGCTTATCTCTTTCCTGCCACATTTCACTATAAGCTGTAAGAAGAAGCCTGGCCATGCATTCAACATTTAATTCAGAAACCTCTCCACCTAAGTACCATGGCTTAACACTTTTAGATTCTTAAACTCCTGTGCAAAATCAAAACACAATTTGGTATAATTCTCTGCCATTTTACAACAAGGATAGCTTTCCTTCCAGTATTCAATGACACATTTCTTTCTAAAACCTTGTCAGAGATAACTTTAGAATCCATATTTTGACCAATTCTCTCTTCAATGCATTCTAGGTCTTCTCTATCAAGTTCCAAACAACTCTTCCAGAATCTTCTCCTTATCCATTTAAAAAACCATCCAAACATGTTTGATATTTGCAAACCACAACATCCCGCTCTTGGTACCAAAATCTGTTTTGGTTTGTTAAAGCTGCCAGAGTGCAATATATGAGAAATAGAAGGGCTTTTATAAAGGGAATTTATTAAGCTGCATGTTCACAGTTCTACAGCTATGAAAATTTCCAAACTAAGGCATCCAGGAAAAGCTACCTTAATTCAAGAAAGCTCAGTGGGTCCAAAACTCCTCTGCCAGCTGGGTTTGCATGTGGTTGACATCTACTGGTCCTTTGGCTTCTCATTTCAAACAGCTTCCCAGAGGGCATTTTCTTCCTGCATCTCCAAATGTCTGGGTTTTGTGTTGACTCTGTTGGCTCTGTCACTTCTTTCAAAGTGGTTCCTTCTTAAAGGACTCTGGTAAGAGACCCACCTTGAATGGGTGGAGAAACATCACCATAGAAATTACCTAATAAAAATGCCCCACCCACAATTGGGTGGGTTACCTTTCCATGGAAATGTCTTAGTTAAAATGATCCCACCCACAGTTAACTAGAAGACAGAAAAACTGAATTCAACAGATGAAAGAATAAATGGAGAAAAATGGAAAAATTTGAACATTGTTGCATGGAAAATGATTGAAAACAGAAAGCACACAAATAAATGCATATTGGATGTTCTAGAGGGAGAAAAGTAGGAAAATGGGTGAGGAAGATAAATCAAAGAATTAAGGGCTGAGAAAATTTTTTAGCAAAAGACATAAATCTGCAAATCCAAGAAGTCAAACATACTACAAACAGAATAAATACTAATAGACCCACTTCAGGACACATACTACAAAGACTGTCAAATGATCAAGAGAAGAGGAAAATTCTGAAGGAAGCAAGAGAATAGTGATTAACCATATAAAAGGGAAGCCGGACAAGATTAAGTGCTGACCTATCAACAGACACCATGAACAAAGGAAGGCAATGGGATGATATATTTAATACATTGAAGTAGAAAATTGCCAGCCATGAATTCTCTATCCAGCAAAACTGCCTTTCAAAATATATGAAGTTTAAACAAGATGCTCTTAAACTATCAGAGTCAAAGAAGAAATTGCCAGATAAATCAGTAAATATTCTGAGAAAAATGAAGCTGAGAAAACAACATATCAAAACTTATGGGATGCAGTGAGGGCAATGTTGAGAGGGAAATTTACAGCCTTACACATGTACATCAAATGGGAAAAATAGTTAAAACCGTTGACCTAACTGAACAACTGTAGAAACTGGAGAAGGAACAGCAAAATAACCTATAAAGCAAACAGAAGGAAAGTAATAACAAACATTAGTACAGAAACTGATGAAATGGAAAATAAGAAAGCAATAGAGGGAATCAATAAAACCAAAAGTTTGTTCTTTGAGATTTTCATGGTCAGGTTCATGTGTCAGCTTGGCCAGGTGGGGGTACCCATTTGCCTGGCTGGGCAAGTGCAGGCCTGTCTGTTGCTATGAGGACATTTCATAGAATTAAATCATCATCACATTGGCTGCATTCCCAGCTGATTTCATTTGTAATCAACCAAGGGATGTGTCTTCTGCAATGAGTGATGCTTAATCTAATCACTGGAAGCCTTTTAAAATCCCTGCTTTGGTCAGTGAGCCTCTCCTGTAGAGTTCATCCAGACCCTCCATTGGAGTTGTCAGCTTCACAGCCTGCCCTATGGATTTTTGACTCTACATTCCCATGGCTATGTGAGACACTTTTATAAATTTTATATCTACAGATATTTTCTGCTGACTCTGTTTCTCTAGAGTCTCTTGACCAATACAGAGATCAATAAAATCAACAGACAGCCAGACTGACAAATACAAAAATAAAGAAAATGCAATTTAAAAAATCAAAAATGAGAGGGAGGTCATTACAACAGACCATGAAGAAAAAAATCATAAGAGGTTGCTAGGAATAACTCTATGCTAACAAGCAAAGAAACTTAGATGAAATAGACAACTTCCTAGAAACACATGCACACTGACTTCAGAAGAAAGAGACCTCAATGAAACAATCACAATTAAGGAGATTGAATCAGATCAATAACCCACCAACAAAGAAATGCCCAAGAATAGAGAGCTTAACAGGTAAATTTTATCAAGCATTTCAGGAAGATTAATATCATTCTTCCTCAATCTCTCCCCCAAATTTAAGAAGAGTGAACATTACATAACTCACTCTATGAAGCAAACGTCACCCCAATATGAAAACTGGAAAAGAATAATATAGAAAAGAAAACTTTAAACCACTCTCTCTACTGAAAATGGATACAAAAATCCCCAAGAAAATATTTTTAAATAAAATCCAACAGTATATTATGGAATTTTACACCAAGACAAAGTGGATTTTATTCCAGGTATGCAAGAGCAGTTCAACACAAGAAAATCAATTAATGTAATGTACCATATTAACAAAAAGGGAAAAAATACATGAACATCTAGTTGACACAGAAAAGGCATTTGACAAAAATCAGTGTATTTTCCTGGTAAAAAAAAAAAGCACTTTAAAATGTAAGGATTGAAGGAGACTCCCTCATCATTATAATAGGAAGATATGAAAAACCTACAGCTAACATCAAACTCAATTGTGAGAGACTATACACTTTCCCTTTGAGGTCAGGAACAATAGAAGAATTCCCTATGAACTGTCACTATTTGCAATTGCCTTTATCCTTTATTTAGAAAATCAAGAAAAAGGACAGCAAAGCTACTTGAGCTGGTAAGCAATTCAGGAATGTGGCAGGATATAAGATCAACACACAAAACTTAAAGCTGTTTCTATGCACTAGTAATGAACTAACTGAGGTGATAATCAATTTAAAAAAATCCATTTACAATAGCACCTGCTTTAGTTTGTTAATGCTGCCAGTAATGAGCTAACTGAGGTGGTAATCAATTTTTAAAAATCCATTTACAATAGCATCTGCTTTCATTTCTTAATGCTGCCAGAAATGTAATACACCAAATATGGGTTGGCTTTTATAAAGGGAATTTATTACATTACAAGGTTATAGTTCTAAGGCCATAAAATGTCTAAGGTATCCAGAGAAGGATACTTTGACTCGAGAAAGGCTGACCTTAGAAAGCATGTGGCTGGCATCTGCAGGTTCTTTCACTTCTGGTTTCAAACAGCTTGCCTGGGGGCATCTTATTTTTTTCATCACCAAAGTTCTCTGTTTGTGCTGACTCTGAGCTTTTTCCAAAAGTGTTCCTTCTTAAAAGACTCCAGTAAGTGTATTAAGGCCCACCTTGGATGGGCAGACACATGTCCCCTGGAAACCACCTAATCAAATGGTCCCACCCACAACTGGGTAGTTCTCATCTCAATGGAAACAATCTTACAAAACCTTCTAAACTAAACATTAGATTTGTCCACACAAGTGTGGTCTAGTATTAAAAGGACATGGCTCTTCTGGGGTACCAAACAGCCACAAACCACCACAGTACCTAAAAGAAGCAAATATCTAGCAATAAACCTAGTTAAGATTATATAGGACTTTTGTACAGAAAACTAAAAACATTGCTAAAAGAAATAAAAGAAAACCTGAATAAATGGAAAGATGTTACATGTTCATGGATTGGAAGACTAAATGTCATTAAGATAGATATACATTCAGGATATACTCAAGATTTGTAACTGCTATTTTTAAATTCTGAGATACTGAGCTGTTTGTTTATAACTTGGCAATTACTAGAAACTTTGGGTACTTATGTGAAACCTGATACTCAGAGTTAGAGCTCTGAAGCTAAGAAAGTCAGCAGTACTCCATACAGAACTGTTTACAAAATTGAAAAAGTGACCAGACTTCGAGTAGAGATATGAATTACATTGATCTGGATAGGACAGGTAAATCAGAATACAGGGTAAAGGATGACATCATCCATATTTTAAAACTTCAGTTTCTGTGTGAGGTGAAATGAATAGATGTTTATTTGGTGCAAAATTTATATTTTGGTTAGTGCATTTCATAATTTAACTTGTATAGTCAATTTAGTTGAACTCCATAAGTACATGGAATCTTGAATAAAGCATGAGATTTTGGTGGTTTTTCCAGGTTTGTGTGATGTCCTGATATATCTCAGAGTAATTTAGGTAATGGATAAAAAAGTATTTACAAAGTCACCTTGGGGAACTAGGGAGAAAAGAGGAAATATTTAACTTCTCCATTTGGAGAATTTCTGATATTCTTGCAAGCAGTGTGGACAATGAAATCAATAGGCTGAGTCCTTGATCTTGGGGTTTGTCCCTATGAATCTTATTCCTGAAAGGGATAGACTAAGCTTACTCAAAATTAGTCTTGAGAGTCACCTCCAGAGAACCTCTTTTGTTGTCCAGATGTGGCCTCTCTCTATAAGTCAGCTTGGCAGGTGAACTTACTGTCTTCTCCTGTATATGGTACATGACTCCAAGGGATTTCAATCTCCCTGGCAATGTGGGACAGAAATCCTGGATGACCAGGAACCCATCATCAAGGAATTGAGGAAAACTTCTTGACTAAAAGGTGGAAGAAACAAATGAGACAAAATGAAGTTTCAGTGGCTGAGAGAGTTCAAACAGAGCTGAGAGTTTATCCTGGAGGTCATTCCTATGCATTATTAGGTTATTCCTTTTTAGTATTGGAATGGTTGGAGAGAAATACTTGAAATTGTTGCGCTGTGTTCCAGTAGCCTGATTCTTGAAGATGATTGTATAAAGATATATCTCTTATATTGTGACTATGTGCTTGTGAAAACTGTGTCTGATGTTCCTTTTACCCAGGGTATGGACAGATGAGTAAAAAGAAAATATGGTAAAAATAAGTAAATAATGGGGGGGGCAAAGTGTAAAATAAATTGATTAGATGGAAATACCAGTGATTAATGAGAGGGAAGAGTAAGGGGTTTTGTATGTATGAGTTTTTATTTTATCTTTTTATTTCTTTTTCTAGAGTGATGTAAATATTCTAAAAAATGATTATGGTGATGAATACACATATGTGTGATGATATTTTGAGCCATTTATTGTACACCATGTATGCAATGTGTGTGTGAAGGCTTATCAACAAAAATATTTTTAAAAAAGAACAATGCTACCTAAACTAATTTACAGATTCAATGCAATGTAAATAAAAATTCTACAGACTACATGCAGAATTGGAAACTCTAATTATCAATTTTATTTGGAAGCATATATGGCCTCAAATAGCCAAAAGACTCTTTAAAAAGAACAGTGAAGTGGGAGGTATCAAAATTCCTGTCTTTAAGGCATATTATACAGGTGGTTCAGTGGTAGAATGCTCACCTTCTGTGTGGGAGACTGGGGTTTGATTCTTTGACTATACACTCCCTCCCCTCCAGAAAACCAAAAAACAAACAAAAAAAACAAAGTAATTAAAGCAAGTTATAAAGCCTCAGTGGTGAAAGCACGGTGTTATTGGCATACAGATAGATATATTAAATCAAATTGAGAGTTCAATGAACAAACAGCATACACTAGTCTGGACAAGCTGGACCTGCTGTGACCCCACATAGAACAGTAAGCCCATCAAGCAGTGGAGGCCAGCACCCTTCCCTCATGAGCACAGCAGCTTGACTGTACCTCAGTCAAGTTCCAATTTCAGAAATAACTAAGAGATTCTGACTACTGAAAATAGGCCCCCAGCTCAGATAAAACTGGAACAAGAGATAAAGGTACTAAGAGTTTTTGCCCTGGCAGAGAGGGGGCAGGGCTGACTGAAAAACAAAAACAGGCTTTTTGAGTCAGACAGCACAAAACACTTGAAAAAGGCTGGACCCTAAATAAAAGGGGTAGATAGAGCCTGGAGATACATAGAGCCATGTAGCAACTTAAGCTCTTGATTGACAAAATCTGAAGAGCAGGGGAGAGGAGGGGGCCTGTTTTTTTTTTTTTTTTTTTTTTTTGCTATGTCTCTATGTTTAACTAGGTTAACAGCTCACTAGATAGAACTGCAAGCCTTCTCAGTCTCCAGCACTGCCCCAGACAAGGTTTGAATTGAACTTGTCTGAGAGACAAAGTAACTAGTCATATAAAAGGATTAAAACACTAAAGGCTGTACCTTCCCCAAGAGAAAGGTAGGACCCAGCTCAAATGGAATCCCTCCCTCAAGAAATTCAGGACCAAGGGATTGGAAAATTGAAGCAATTAATGTCAACCTCCAACCTTACCTCTGTTTCAACCACACCCCTGGTAGGTAGAGTCTGCTGATGTTATAATCACCACACCACTTAATGCTGATGGGAAACCATGGGCAGACAGGTGCCACATACTGGGTAGGATAGGAAAAACACCGAGTCTAGAGACTTCATAGGAATGTCTGTCAACCTGTTGGGGTCACACCCTCAGGGAAAAGTGATGTAGATGACTCTTTCTTCTCGAGAGGAGGCCAGTCCAGCCTGGGAAAATCTGACTGGGGCCTTTTTTGAGACCTTCTTCAAAAAAGAAAAAAAAAGAATAGGCTTCATGTAGGCAGGGCAAGACAGAAAAATAAGAATGGAAAAATCCTAGTCACTTAAACAGAACCTATGCTAGAGGTCTAGAATAAGTTGAACTGATTAGTAAAAGAACAGATAGAGAACAAAGCCATTCAGCAAGAAAATCCTAGGTAAAAGAGTGAAAACAATGTCCAGAATAAACTAATTATAGAAATCAAATGCCAAGATACCGGCAAAGCTTTCACTTTCAGCCTATTTTTGTCCTTTGGTCTAAAATTAGTCTCCTACAGACAGCATATGGATGGGTCCTGTTTTTAATCCATTCTGCTAATCTAGATCTTTTGATTGGGGATTTTTATCAATTAACATTTAGTGTTATTGCTATAAAGGCAGTACTTTCTTCTACCATTTTGCCTTTTGAAATTTTTTATGTGCGTAGTCTGGAAATTGAACCTGGGTCTCCCAAATGGAAGGTGAGCATTCCACCACTTGAACACCCATGCACCCTGCCTTTTTTATTTTATACTTATTGGATTTTATATATTTTCTCTTTTTACCTTTACTAATAGTCTTCATTTCTATACTCTTCTCCACACCTCTCCCCCCTGCCTTTTCCTATTTGCCTGTTGTGCTCCCTTTAGTATTTCTTGCAGAGCCAGTCTCCTGGTCATAAATTCTCTCAGTGATTGTTTGTCTGAAAATGTTTTAATCCCCCCCTCATTCTTGAAGGCCAGTTTTGCTGGATATAGAATTCTTGGTTGGCAGTTTTTCTCTTTTAGAATATTAAATACATCATATCACTGTCTTCTCACTTCCATGGTTTCTGATGAGAAATCCACACATAATCCTATAGAGCTTCCCTTTTATGTGATGGATAGCTTTTTTATTGCTGCTTTCAAAATTCTCTGTCTTTGACATCTGACATTCTGACTTGTAAGCATCTTGGAGTATGTCTACTTGGATCTATTCTGTTTGGTGTGTGTTGCACTTCTTGGATCCGTAGCTCCACATCTTTCATAAGAGATGGGACATTTTCAGTGCTTATTTCCTCAATTAGTTTTTCTCCTCCTTTTCCCTTCTCTTCTCCTTCTGGGACAGCCACAACACATATATTTGTGTGCTTCATGTTGTCATTCAATTCCCTGAGACCATGGTCATAGTTTTCCATTCTTTTCCCTATGTTTTGTTCTGTGTGTCAGATTTCAGATGTCCAGTTCCTCTAATTCATTAATTCTTTCTTCTGCCTTTTGAAGTATATTGTTGTAGGTTTCCAGTGTTTTTTTTAATTTCTCCTACTGTGCTTTTCTTCCCCATAAATTCTGTAATTTGTTCTTTCAAACTTTCAATTTCTTCTTTTTGTTCACCCAATACCTCTTTATATCTTCCCTCAACTCATAGATTTGATCTTTGATGAGATTTTCCACATCTGTTCAAACATCCTGAATTAGTTGTTTCAACTCCTATATCTCATCTTCTGAATTGCTGGTTTGTTCCTCTGATTGGGCCATATCTTTGATTTTCCTTGTATAACTCATTATTTTTTGTGCATTTTGGTTGTCCACAATGCTTGTGAGAATATCCAGGATTCAACTTGGGTAAGTGGGAATTTCTCCCCATCCTCACCATTCCCCAAAGGGGACTTTGCAAATACTTTTCCACTCACTGATTGAATCACTCTGGGATTCATTGGGGCATCACCTGGACAAACCAACAAAACTCACGTCCTACCCAAGGTTCCATGTACTTATGGTGTTCAACCAACTATCTACATAAGTTATATTAGGAGATACACTAGTCAAAATATAAATTTTGTACCAAATAAACATTTTTTGCTTTAGTCCCACACATAAGGTGAAATTTTAAAACATTAATCACCATCTATTTTCAGCACCCTGCAGTAATGACATTCCTTTGTTCTTCCTCATGCAAAAACATTTTTTCAATTTGTACATTTAGTCACTATCATTATACACTCTAGGCATTCCCAGATTACACTATCTCAATCTTTATCATCTATCTTTCTTTCTGATTTCATTTATACCCCCAGCCCTCCTCCCGCTATCATTCTCACATGCAGTTTCATTCAGTGTTTTAAAATAATTGTATTACAGTTAGATAGTATTGTGCTGTCCATTCTGAGTTTTTATATTCGGTCCTGTTGCACAGTCTGCATCCCTTCAGCTCCAATTATCCAATATCTTACCCTATTTCTATCTCCTGATGGTCTCTCTTACCAATGAAATATTCCAAGTTTATTCACTACTGTCAGTTAATGTAAGTGAAACCATACACCATTTGTCCTTTTGTTTTTCACTAATCACACTCAGCATAATGTCCTCAAGGTCCATCCATGTTGTTGCATACTTCATAACTTTATACTGTCTTACAGCTGCATAATATTCCATCGTATGTGTATACCACAGTTTGTTTAGCCACCTGTCTGTTGATGGACATTTTGGCTTGCTTCCATCTCTTGGCAATTGTAAATAATGTTGCTATAAACATTGGTGTGCAAATGTCCATTTGTGTCCTTGCCCTCATGTCCTTTGAGTAGAGACAGCATATAGATGGGTCCTGTTTTTAAATCCATTCTGCCAGTCTATGTCTTTTGATTGGGGAGTTTAATCCATTAACATTTAGTGTTATTACTGCACGGGTAGTAATTTCTTCTACTATTTTGCCTTCTGGATTTTATATGTCATATCTAATTTTCCTTCTTTTTACCTTTACTCATAGTCTTCCTTTCTACACTGTTCTCCACACCTCTCTCTTCTCTCTTTTCGTATCTGTCTCTAGTGTTCCCTTTAGTATTTCTTGCAGAGCTGGTGTCTTGGTCAAAAATTCTCTCAGTCATTTTTTTGTCTGAAAGTACTTTAATTTCTCTCTCATTTTTGAAGGACAGTTTTGCTGGATATAGAATTCTTGGTTGACAATGATTTCACTGGCTGAGTTGGACTTATGTATATACATAAAGAGGTTACATCTGAGCAACAAAAGAGGCCTTCTGGATGTGGCTCTTAGGCATACCTGTTCTCCACTATGTGAATAAGCTTCACAAGAGCAAGCTTCAAGGTCAAGGGCTTGGCTTATTGATTTTGGTGTCCCTAATGTTTAACACAGTATCCAGAGTGTCTCTCATGGTAAAGTTTAAGAGTTCAATATTTTTTCTCCCATCCCTCAAGGGACATTGGCAATACTTTTTGATTACCTGCTTAATATGCTCTGGAACTTATCCAGGCATTACCTCAAGTTATACAGGATTAAAGGCTCTCATTCTTATTCTGGGTTCCCTGTGTTTGGATTGTTTTAATGATTGAGTTAAACAGATTGAGTTGGATTATATGCTATAGAAAATTTAGGTTCTGGACAATATAAACCTTTCTTCATTTGGTCTTAAAGAGTAGGTGAAATTCTAAAATACAGACAATGTCTTCCTTTCCCCTATATTCTTAATTACCTCAATCCCAACTTGATCTGCTTAGTTCTTACCTTAAACACTAGGTTGTACATATATAAAACAAACTCTCAAAATCTAGAAATAACAATTACCAATCCAGTATAAATGTGACTGGTATAAGAGCTTACAATGTAGGTCCCAGTTTTATATATATTTTCTAATTAGATCAATATTTGTTCTCTTGCTTCTGGCTTATTTTGCTCACTAAATGTGTTCAGTCACATCATTGCATGCCTCACAACTTCATTCCCTTTTGTAGCAGCATGATGTTTGATTATATGTATACACAATTTTATGCCAACTTACTTCTCAGTCAGCACATCTTAAAGCAACCTCTGTCTGTTGGGCCACACGTATAATGTTCAAAGTCAACAGTCAAACAATACTCTCAATATTAGATCATTTCATTGCTCCCAAGGGAGCAAAACACACCCTTACCAAATAGATAATTCAAACCTCCTCTTTACTCTTGTCCCTCCCCCCATTAGGTACCCCTGGTATTGCTACAGTTCTGTTGATGCTTTCCTGTTAAACACAGCCCATAGGATGCAATAGCAGTTTGCCCCTTATACCCTGAATTTATATACTATTTGTACAAGATTCATATCTTTGCAGTAGTTCATAAGAACTTATTTAATCAGTGGGACACATGAGTCTATACTTCTCTGTTCAGTTTTGTTCAAGGTAGTAATATTAATCAAAGACCCACTAATGAACTGCCTTCACTTCTATCTGTTTTGTTAAAATTAAGTTCAACCTCATTAGCTAGTGGTTCATCTATCTCTATCTTCCATGTATCTCTAAGTTCCCTAAATTCTGTGTGATAAGCCTCTGTTTTTACCTTTACTATGGTCACAGAAGTGGAATCATACAGTGTCTATCCTTTTGTGTCTGGCTATTTCACTTAGCATTATGTCCTCAAGGCACATCTATCTTGTCATGTGCTTCAGAATGTCCTTTTGTATACTACTATAGTTCTTACAATAATTTTAGGGGTTGTAACCATGGTTCATACAGGACATGTTTATTCAAACTCAATGCTTGTGGTGACACTGGCTTAAATATCTCTTCCATATGATATTATCATGCTCAAATGAATCATATCTTTACACAGACCCAGTTTTGGTGTTCTGACCCTACATGGGTATTAGAGCTCCAGCTCACAGGTTGTGAACCCATCACTATCATCAAACATGCCTGGGCTGCTGAAGCATTAGTCTGCACATCACAACTCTGGCTTCATACTGACCCTAGCCAGACTGAATGAGACCAACATAAGAACTCCAGACCACAACCTCTGCAATGACAGGACTTGGTCATTGACTGCCATTTTTATAATTCAAAGTGTTCTATAACAGGGGTGCTAGCCACCATCACATTTGAGTTTGACAGAGAGTCAATGGCAGACAGAGAATTTGGAAACTGCATAATTCACAAAGGAAGATTTTAGGTATACTCTGACTGGATGTTATTAACATGGGAAGCTGGAGGTGGGCTAGCCATAAGCAGTCATCCTATGTGATTGGTGAACATATTTGGCTTCCTCTTGTAGGTCTTGCATTGAAAGTAAGGGTATAAACTAGGGAAATTTGCCACATTGGCTGAATTATGACTGACTGCCCCAGTAATTACAAAGGTTATGGTTAGAGTTTTGTTGCCATGTATGGTCTTGCCATTGTCTGAGTATATATTTATCCTCTCAAAAGATAATGAATCTCTGTACAAATATTTATTGAATAATTTCATCATTAAAAATAACTACTTTGGTAACTCAACATTCCAAAAGCTAAATAGGAAATGTAAAATAAACTAATACTACCACACAAATTTTGTAGATGGATATTTGAAGAAACTGAAGAAAACACCCCAGAGTTATTTTCAGTCAGTCGGGATGTTGCAAAACTGGCTAATTCAAATTAATGTCCTATGTCTGAATGTAATTCTTATTTTTAAATGTGGGAAAATAATTAAATATTTTCTCTCCAAAATGTTTCTTTCTTTCAAAACTTATTGGTGAAACTTAAAGAAGGAAAGCTAAATCAAGTCCAACAATTGAATGTATTGACTTTACAATATAAAATCACATTGTGGAGTATTTTTCCATCAACACAGAAAGGAAAGACCTGAGTTAATGACCTAGTTCTATATATTCTAAGATATTTCCTTGACTTAGCATTTTGCTTTGAATACATTCCATGTCAAACTGACTTATTCACTTTAAAAATTCAAAGACTATTTCATTGTTTTCTGTATAATGAGGTAAATAGCAGATGTTGAAAATGGTGTTGGTTATAACTTTTACTGAGATATTAGCACCTGCTTTTAAGATTTTGAAAGTTGGGGACCCACTTGTTGAGACATAAATGCTACTTGTCCTTGGAGGGGAACATTCTGGCATTTATTAACAGTTTTTATTTTTTTTAAATCCCTGGGAAATAATCTTAGGAATTCTTCATGTCTCATCATGGATTTGAAACTCATACTCAAAGCAAAAAATTGAGGGAAACAGAGCAAGTGGAATTTGTATCATTATGGTAGTTTAAGTGGCAGAATATCAAGACAGAAACAACTTTTGAATATATTAATCACCCTGATAATGAAATGGTTTCTTCTATTTCCTTCAGATGTTTGACATTTTTGTTCTATTTGTCTACCTCCATGTTTGAATGGGGATCCAGGAGAGGTTCTAAATATGACAAACAGGTTTTACAGGGGTAACGACTACTTAGTTCTATGGGCTTTTCCTCTGAAAAGGAAAAACCACCTTGTCTATGTGGAACACAACAGGCATAATTCATGTGAAGCATGGTTCAGGTTCTAATTCACAGCCATAGAAAAAGGTTTAAAGGAAGGAAAATTAATATATGGTGTGTTGTTGGTTGTAAAGGAAGTTCCTTAACTCCCTAAGGGATAGAGATCTTTAGAGTAAAATCAAACAACTACTATAATTAACAATAATTTATTTTTCCTCTGAAGCCACTGGTTGCCCTAGTCTTTCTGACTTGCTCAGATTAATCAGATATCCTTTTTAATCAGATTTTCCTTTGCTGAAACCAATGCATTGTTATGCAAAGGAGTTCTATTGCTTTATCCAAAATCTCTTGCAGTTTGTTTTGCAAAATCTTCTCTTTGCTTTTCGTCTTCCACTTTTTTGATTCCTTAATTGAAAATCCTGGTTAAACAAATGTGGTATAAGTACCAGCTTTTGATTGCATATGTATCTATTTTACTAAATTTGATCAACAATAATATGTTGAAATAATTGCACATTATGATTTTAGTTAAAAGTTTATTCATTCAACCTTTTCCTCCTAACCCACATTTCCAAAACACTGTTCTCAAAACTGTGCATGTGATTAAGCAATCTTAAAACAGACAAGTATTTAGATTTTATTTCATAAAACACCATGTGTACTGCATATGTGCACCTAGTTTTATAAAGGGTAAATCCAAAGCAATGTATAAAATTTTGCTTTAAAAAACTACCTAGTTTCCTTGGATCAAAAACTGCCCTACATATTGAAGTAGGGAAAACTCTGATCAACACCCAAGAAATCACCTGAGCCTCTGAAAAGTGGACAAAACTTTTATTGCCAGTAGGCCCAGAGGACTTCTGTCCAAAGTCTGAGCCCTGAATGTTCTTTATTTCTAGATTAAATAAGCTAGTGAACAAGGTGGGAGTTACTATAGGAATGGGTGGTAAACACTTGAAAAGCACAGAAATAGAACTTGCAGGGTGGGAGTTATTATCTGGTCCTTAGCTGAACTCTTTTGTCCAAAATAAAAGGCAGCTCTTGGATATAATAAGAAATAAGCCTGGCAGCCTCTCTGTTTGCACACCAATATCTTCAAACATGCTTGAGTAAGCCTGAACATGATTTATAGCATGGTAGACATTCTATCTTCCTTCCTTCAATAAAACTTGCATTTGCATACCTTTATGAATGCATAAATTTGTAGAGATGCACACACATACACAGAGTAATATGCATAAATGCATTAAGTGATACACATAAATTGATAAAGTTATACAATAATACTGAGGTTAAACTTGTAAACTACCTTAATATCACATAAGGAACAATAGAGCAAACACATTATTTTTTGTTTTATTTACTTTTGTCTTTTTTTTCCTTCCCACGTATTAAGGAAGATCTGTCCTGTTCTTGGATATTCATACTTCACACCTCTATAAAACTATGGAAACAAATTACAGGAGATGTGGTATATTAGAGGTGATTCATTTTCTCTTCCATTTCTTTAGCAGTCCCTTACATCCTTATTAAACTGGAATTCCCAGTGTTGTGGATGTTAATGGATTTGATAATGTCCAACAGTTCTTTGATTGATATACGGAAATGAAAGAATGTCATGGTACCAGATGAGCACACATTCAGATGAGAAGAGCAGGTTGAGAAGATTTTCTTTCCTGCCATTGGTAGAGGGGATCTTGAGGATGGTGCTGATGAAGTAGAAATAGGTTACCAGGGTGATGAATCAAGAGTTCAGGGTTGCCAGAAAAGCAATCACAAAAGGCACAAGTTCTATTGCCCATGTGCTGGTGCAGACCAGGGAAATACTGGGGGCAATTTCACAGAAGTACATGGGGGCTGCAGAAAGAGAGGCCACTGATGAGAGCTGTTGACACTACAGTGGCCACAAAGCCACAGATCCAGGAACTCAGGGCCAGCTATGCTGAAAGAAGGCTGCTCATGTTAACTACATAGTGTAGGGGATACCAGATAACCAGATAATGGTCATAGGCCATGTTTGCAGGGGGAAGTATTTGGTGAAGGTTAACAAGAAAACAGGATGCATCTGCAACAGACAGCAGCCAACAATATTGTCTTCTCTGGCCTTGGGGATGGCAGTAACAAAACTCCAGGAAGGATAAGTTGTTCAAAAAGAACTATATAGATGTTTGTAGCTGGTGGGTGATTATTCACCAAAATCAGAATAGCAAAGTTAACACTGGCAGTGAGGGTGTACATCACCTGAAAAAATATGAGGAGAGAGAGAGAGAGGTGAAGGGACTGGGACCCTTGAAATCCCAGCAGGAGAAATTCTTGGGGAAGATTGTCATTGTCTGTGCCCATGGTAGCACTGAAATAAAACAGGAAACAAGCCAAAAACTGAAAGCAACCACCACACATTCCCAGGAATACAAAAAGAAATGGATTCATAAGAGTGTCAATAAATGAATATAACCATTCAGAGAGTTTCTAATGTTTTTTTGAGTAAGTCCTCTGTACCTGGAGTAAGGATAAACCAAATCCAAAAAGAAAGCAGAATACATGATCATTTCCTGGTGCAAAAAGAGAAAGAAAGAGACTACTATCCTTCACTTTTCTTGAACATTCTTTAGGAAAATTATAATTGTAGTTTTCTTCTGTTCTTTTGAGAAGAAAATCTTTTTAAAAGCTAAATAAGCTTTTCCTAGCTCTCCTACTCAGGAATTTCTTTTTTCCAAGAACCTGGGATTCATCTCTCTGAAATGCAAAATCAAAGAAGGTAGAATCTTTATCTCTGCAGTTCCCTTGGAGTTTAACTTAAGTATCTACATCCTTATTGTAACTATATACCTGTTTTAAAGATATAAGAAAGCTTATTACTCCTTTGGAAAGAGGTAATTAACAATCCCAAAGACCACCACAATTACTGGGGACATGTATTAAAAGTACTAATTAACAGTTTAGGAAATTAATTTATAAAGAGTGAAACCTGGGACTGCTGCCTTTAATTCTAGAGAAGAAAGATGAAAAATTTTATCCATATCTGGGAGGTCTGGAGCCATAGATGAAAGCTTTTTCTAATCTGGGTGCAAACGACATTTGCATAAGGTTGCAGAATTTAAATTTACATGTTGCCCATTTAGGAGACAAAGAGCTCTCATTACAGCCTGTTTGGAGTCTGAAGATTACATTTAAAATCTCCTATTACTATTTACAGCTTGTGTAGAGCTTTAAAATTCATTTTAAAAGTTACTGCGATAATTCTAGAATAAATCCTTCATAGAATTTAGAACCTAGAACACATGCTCTTGACATTGGTGCCTCCTTTGAATTCAACTACTTTTAAGTAGACTCTGAAAATGGAATGGTAAATATATTTACCAACTAAACTGATCTGCTTGTACCTCCATTTTTTTCATAAGAAACTGCAGAGAGGAATGAGAAAGATAACTGAGGCAGGTTAACATACCAACAATCCTTTGAAGAGCTAGTTAAGACCCTTACCTCCATAGGAAAGAAGGAACTGTAATAAACAAGTCCAGCAAATCTGTATCTTTATCAGATAATTGCTAGCTAACACCTCCAAACAGTCCTTGAAAATTTATAGTCCGTGACCCAAGAAGATCCTGCCCTGTACAACCCATATAGCTCACATCCTCTATGTCTTTCCCTCTCCATCCCTCTGAACTCTTTCTTTGTTCTAAGAGATATACAAACTGTCTCCCTGAACTTTTCTTTCAGCAGTAACTTTCTTTTAGTTCTGCTCCCAACACATGTCACTTAGCTCAATAAGCTTATTCTGTATGTTGGTTTTCAGAGTTTGTTTTTGATTACACAGTTTGGTTTCAGAAGTGGGAGTCAAAGACAGATGCTGGGGCACGCTGGGCAAGAGCTCGGGGAATAGCTTAGGTACCAGCTGGAATTGTTTGTGTCCATTTTCTCTGGGTTTGTCATCTGGTTCACTTGACTAGGCCTTCTTGGATCTTTGAACTCCTGACATATAGTGGTCAAGGTCAAATCTGCTTCTTGAGCTGAAGTCTGGTTGGACCTGTTATGGTCTCTGCTCAACTATCAGGTAAGATAATGCACTACTGTTTTTCTACTATTGTTTAACTGCTGTTGTGGGAAACAGTGAATTAGTCAATTCTAAGGGATTGTTACCAGACAAAGGCCATGGATTTTTTTGCCCAACATGCTCAATAATAAATTCCTGAGACACTGCAGTTTCAAAGACAGAACTCATTTATTACTAGGCATACAGGAGGACAGTAGATGGCCTAGCAGGCCAAAATCTGTCTCCCAGAGTTTAGGGGATTCAAGGTTTAAAGGATTTTAGCAAGGGGAGATGAGGTTATTTCAAATAGCAAGTTTGAAACAGAAAAAGATACAGTGTTGTCATTATAATTTCAATAGAAGAATATAAGCTGAAAGGAGGGAGGCAGGCTATCACTTTAGTACTAAAGGTTCAAGCCAGAAGGAAGGGAGACAAGTTATCTTTCAATACCAGAATCTAGCTGATATGATTTACAAATGTCTGGGGCTGAGGCTAGTTAATGGCTGACTTCAAATTCTGCAATAGCATTATGAAAGGTCCTACAACAAATGACCAGATATGGGGGTAACAGCTCTCACAGTCACAAAGGCACAAGATAAGGGCTTTTACAAACATTTCAGATATCAGGACAGCTGGATTACAATTTAGTGATTTCAGGCATTCTTCTCTGCCTACTCCAATATCCCAGAAAGCAAAAATGAATATGATTCAGTAACCAAAATCATCCCTTAAATCCTGATTTCTTAGTTACAATTCCTCCCTCTCATTTGATATCTTAAGGGATATTTGGGCAACAAATTTCTAACTGTTTCAAGGCTGAAAAGAGGAATCATTTTTAAGGGGCAAAGGGACAGAACAATGAAACCAGTTGTTGTTCTTGGAGAGTCCAATATCTCTGGTTTTTGGAGCTTCTCTGGCATTGGAACAGTCTGGAAGTTTCAAGTCTCTGTAAAAAAACTTAATAAGCAAAATTTTATAGAGCACAAGATATCTTTCAGGGTTTCCAGGAACACTATTGGTTGGAGTTTGCCATATTGTGGCAGTTTGCAATATTTGGCTGAAACTTGCCATAAAAGCAACCTCCAGAATGACCTTTCAACTCAACCTGAAATCTCTTAGCCATTGACACTTGAATTCTTTACCCTATTTTGCTCAACTAATCCATGATGCCAGGGTCAATTTATGTCCTGTGATGACAGGGCCAGTGTCCCACAGGGTCAGTGTCCTGTGATGCCAGGGCCAGTTATGTTTCATACTGCCAGTGCCAGGCTTACACCCCTGAAAATTATGTCCTACATTGGGAGGAAGCTCAGAATTTGGCTTAGACAGAGATCACATTTGAGCAACAGCAGAGATTTTCTGGAGATGGCTCTTAGGCACTAATCCTAAGTAAGTTCAGTTTACTACTATAGAAATAAGTTTCATAAGGGCAAACCTCAAAATTGAGGTCTTTACTTATTAAACTAGGTGCCTATCTTGCTTAAGAAAATGTCAGAAATTTCCCAGGTGGGGAAACTTAATAGTTCTGTTTTTCTCACTTTGCAAACACTTTTCATTTTTCTGACCCAAATACTCTGAAATGCTTCATTGTGTAGCATTAACTTGTACAGAACATTAGCATTTTCTATCTCATTCCAGATTCTATATCAAATAAAGCTGAATTAGGTTGTTTACATTTTGGACAAAATAAACATTTTTCTTTTTGTCTCACACAAAATTTAAAGCCTTAAAACAGATAATATTTCTTTTACCTTGTATATTGATACCTTAGTTTTAACCCAATCAATTTCATAGCATCTTTAATTGGAGTTTGATCTCTTTCTATTTTTTAACAGTCCCTATATGGATGTAAGTTGATTCTCAGAGCTGGAAAACTAAATTTGAGTCTTGGTCAGATAGATACTTAAAGTTTCAGGGATCTACTAGGTTAAAAAAAAGTGCAAAGCATTTCAGAATTTAAAGATAGCAGTTAACACCATCTGAGCTTCAATTTTTATAAGCATTTTTAAATGAAGCTGCTTTCAGAAATAAAAGCATTAGACTGTTGTTTCATGTTAATAAAACCATAGCAGATGTTCTGTTCTGTTTCACTTTTACACATTTATCAGTGTTTCTAAAGAAAGAAATGCCAATGAGCTACTATGGTGAAGTAAACTAAAATTGCAATCCACAATATCTGGGCTCCAGAGGGTTTTACGACACCTGGCAGGCCATTTAATCCGGTGCTCTGCAGGAGACCAAAGAAGTGATATTTGATGAGAAAGAGAGTGAGATTTGTGACCAAAATTTAACTAACCAGTGTAAAGAAAGTGGAATTAGGTTAGTCTGACAACATGGATATAAACAGTGAATATGCCAAAATGTAACTATTTTAGAGTTCATTTGTAATTGGAACATGTCCAGTTTCTGGTGAAAAAATGTCATATTAATCTCTTTTCCACTGATTTCTCTCACAAGTATGGCAGGACAAATATGCTATAATGATAATGAAGATTTGGATTGTATATACCATATTAATTTTTTATTTCCACAGTAATCAATTACCACTGACAATATGTAAAACAACACATATTTATTTTCTCCATTTCTGTAGGTCAAAATTTGATGTGGGTTTCAATGAGATAAAATTAATGAATTGAAGGGGGTATGTACTTTTCTGCTGGTTCCAGTGGAGAATTTGTTCTGTTGCATTTTCCAGAAATTAAAGACTGACCACATTGCTTGGATCATGTATCAATTCCTCCCTCTTCAATGTGAGCACAAACCAGTCAAGTCCTTCTCAGTGCCATCTTCCTGACTACAAGTGGGAAAAGCCCTAAGCTTTAATGGACTTTTATAAATAGTTGAGATCATCATAGAAAAATGATGACACAGAAGAAAAGGGAAAGAAAGGACAACACATGATTTCTTTTCTGCGCTTACATCATCTTCAGTAAGTTAAAAATTGTAGAGAATGTTTTTAAAATATATATGTTTTCATTTGTTAATGCTGCCAGATTGCAATATACCAGAAATGGAATTTTTTTTTTTTTTTGGCCAGGGGTGCTTGGTCCAGGAATCAAACCTGGGTCACTTGCGTGGAAGACAAACATCATACCACTGAACCACCCATGTACCCTGGAATGGCTTTTATAAGATGGATTTATTAGGTCATAAGTTTACAATTCTAAGGCTATAAAACATCCAAACTAAGGCATCCAGAGAAAGGTACATTGACTCTGAAGAAAGGCCAATGTCTTTCTTTGTTCCTAGTTCTATTGCTTCCACCCTCTGATTCCAGTGGCTTCGTCTCTAAGAGACTGTGTGTCCTGACTTAGGGGTCCTGGGGAAAAACTCTGGGTTTCAATTCTTAGCTTAGCATCTCATGGAAGGGCACATGGTCATATCTGTTAGGTTCTCATTCTTGTGTAGCTTCTTCTGCTCTTTTAACTCGTGGCATCTCCTGGGGCTTCTACATTTCCAAATGTTTGCATCTTTGTAGGTTCTGAACTCTTTCCCTCCCTGTGAGCTCCCTTAAAGTCTCTAGTAAACTAATTAAGATCCACCTTGAATGGGAAGAATCACATCTCTGCCAAAGCAAAAGGTCATACCCACAACTGGGCGTTTCACATTTCCATGGAGAAAATCAAGAAGTCATACCCCAAACTGAGTGGACTGCATCTCCATGGAAGCAATTTAATCAAGAGTTTCCACTCACAATGAGGGTAGAACGAGGTTTTCACTATGTTCTATTTGAAATGAATTGTGTTGAGCTCACTGGCAATGTTCATATCACTAAATATATAAAAAGATGATGAATATTGGATTGAGTCATAGATGAGGATTTGGAGGTGAAAAAATTGACAGGTGATTTTGAGGGTTATCAAAATGGGCTGAACTCAGAAGAAAATGATGCCAGACTCACAGATAAGTTTTGATCAAAGAAAGGAGATATAGCTGAGTATAAGTTAAGGTAAATGAAAGAGTAGGGTCTAAGCTAATTATACAAGAAAAATAAGAGACATGTTAACTTTAAAATTTAACAGATAAGGGAACTGTAAATGCTAAAAAAGTTAAACTTGTTAGCCTGGAATGCATTTCTGAAATGGAGCTAAAATACAATTCACAGGTGTTAAAGATATCAAACATCATACTGTGAGTCAGGGATTTTGGATGAACTTTGAGTCTATATAAACCATTGATAGATTTGTTACAGAGAAGAAAAATATAAGTAAGGTGGCAACATTTTAAATAACTGGTAAAAGTTCCCTGGGTGCTATCAAATCACAGGTTTTAGAAACTTTTCTCGAAAAGGGTGTAATGCACAAGAGAAAATTATATTCCAAGACAGTAAATCATCATAAGCAGGAAGATTCCATGGGAAAACATCTCCCATTTTCACTATTTTGTCCATAGTCCAGAGACAAAAATAACAATCTTACTGCTAAGATTGAATAGTAATATCAATACACATAAAATGCAGATAATATTTCTAAAACACTATTTTAACAAAATTGTTATCTGGTGGATGGAATATCTGCATTATTTAATAATAATAAATAAAAATGGATGGCATAAATAAGAAATGGTAAAACTTAAGCATATATGAAATATTGTAAAATAAGATTGCTGCATCAGGTGAAAGATTAATGGTTAAGATTATAGATTCCCAATAATGAGGAAGGAATCAATATGAAACAGAAGACATCAAATTTAATGTTCCACAATGCCTTTCCTGGACACCTTTATTTGTGAGTCAATCAAAAGCTGTGGATCCATAAGACATTCTATGAAGGGTTGTAATAAGTATGGAAAATACTGATATCTTCTTTAGAGAATGCAGTGTATATGGGCTGCTTTAAAGAAGGGGTCTCAAGTTCAATAAACAAGCACTGGAATTAAGATGATTTGCCACACTAGTCAGATCCTGTATCCTGTGATCAGCCTGATTCAACCCTTCATTGGGTTGAAGCAATATTCAACCCAATGAAGAAAGGCAGACTTGTGATTATAAGTAACTAAAATTTATTCTAAGTGGAAAGAAAGCTGAATAAGAAGATCTGACAGTGATTATAAAACTGTGATTGTGAAGATAATTAAATATTAAAAGTAAATATTTGTACTGAATCAGATTAATAGTATGACTTAAAAATTAACAAATCAATTAAGTCTATGAAGGCAAATACTTATTTTATGATTATTATGGAAGGTGAATATTACAAGGATAATGAATATAGTCATTACTCAGTTAACTTGCATTTTGGTTTGGAAGAAAAATTATGATCCTTCGAATAATTGAGACTGGCACAACCAAAATGTCTACATGATTATTCATAAGTGCAATATATGATTATCCCAAACAAAAGATGTAATTGGGAAGTATCCAAGCAAGGAATGTCTGGGTGGGGCTTTATGACAAGCACAGATACAAAGACACATAGACCAGACACACACACACACACACACACACACACACACACACACACACACCATTGTGAATGAGAGGTTTGAAACTATCAGCCTGCAAATTTAATATTTTGTTCTTCTGTATCTTTTTTGAAGATGGAAAGAAGATATCTTATTCTCCTGGGACTTTCCAGCTCAGCAGAGCAGTAACAACTCTCTGTGCTCTTCCTCTCTATGTATGTGGTCACCATATCATGGAACATACTCATCGTCTTGGCCATTGGCTGTGACTCTCACCTCTATTACTCCATCTGTTTCTTCCTCAGCAACTTAGCCTTTGTGGACATCTGTTATATTTTCCCTACAGACCCACAAATGTTAGGGAACATCTTGAGAGTTACTGAGACTATTGCAGGCTGCCTCACTCAGTTCTTTGTTTTTTTTGTGAATATGGACAGCCGTATTCTCTGTGGGATGGCATATGATAGGTGTATGATGATCTGCCACAATTTACATTACAAAAGCATTTTTATGAATGCCCTTTTCATATCCCTATTCCTTAGACAGTAGATTAAAGGATTCAGCATTGAAGTCACCAAGTTATACATGACAGATGAGAGCACATCCCTTACAGGGGTAAGAGAGGAGAAAGAGCTGAAGTAGACAACAAAGGCTATGTCATATAAAACCACCATAACTGAGAGGTGGCTGCCACTGGTGGAAAAGACTCTCTATTTAGCCTGAGTAGAAGTGACCTTCAACTTTGTGTCCAGTTGATTGCTGGCTCTGGGTTCTATCTCCATGTCTTCCTATGTACTGTCCTAATGGCATTTCTCTCCTTCTGTGTCTCAGGTGTTGTCCATCATTCCTTCTGCAATCTCAACCCATTCTTGTAGCTCTCCTGCTCTGATGTGTCCTTCAACTTTACGGCCATTTATATGGTATGAAACCTCTTGGCTCTCACACCGTTTGTCTGCATCCTTATGTATGTTTGTTTTTCTTCTCCACTATTCTCAAGGTCACTTTTGCTGTTCTTTTACAGTCTTAAAAATCTAAGCTTTGGAAATGGTGTTCATAAATGCCTGAATAAAAATATGTGTGCAATATGGGCTTAAAATGCACATGCGCACAGGAAAAAACACAATGTTGTCAAGGGAAAACAAATAGGTACAGATATACTAAAAGTCAAGTGCACTTAGGGAAAAATATTAAAAAGTTCTTGAGCCATGACTGCCAGGGGTGTGGATCTTCCTGGCATCATGGGACAGAAATCCCAGAATGAGATGAGATTCAGCATCAAGGGATTGAGAAAACCTTCTCGACCAAAAGGGGGAAGAGGGAAATGAGACATTGTCAATGGATGAGAGATTCCAAACAGAGTCGAGAGGTTATCCTGGAGGTTATTCTTATGCATTAAGTAGATATCACCTTGTTATCCAAGATATAATGGAGAGGGTGGAGGGAACTGCCTGAAAATGTACAGCTGTGTTCCGGTAGCCAAGTTTCTTGATGATGATTGTATAATGATATAGCTTTCACAGTGTGACTGTGAAAACCTTGTGTCTGATGCTCCTTTAATCTACCTTGTCAACAGATGAGAGGAACATATGGAATAAAAATAAATAATAGGAGGAACAAATGTTAAAATAGATTTAGTTTGAAATGCTAGTGATCAATGAAAGGGATCAGTAAGGGATATGGCCTGTAAATTTTTTTTCTGTTTGTTATATTTTTCTGTTGTCTTTTTATTTATTTTTCTGAATTGATGTTAATGTTCTGAGAAATGATCATGATGATGAATATGCAACTATGTGATGATATTGTGAATTGCTGAGTGTATGTGTTGGGAATGTTTGTTTCTTGTAATTTTTTTAATTAATAAAAAATTTAAAAAAAGTTCTTGAGCAGTGTGAAATTTTATTAGTGGTGAAAGGACACAAGTGACTCGAGATGCCAGCAGAACACGGGGGCTGCAACCATTGGTGCAGCTCCCCTAAACCATCTTTACCAATTTAAGATACCATGGCTCAGATTTTAAAAACAAGTTCTCCAAATTGTACTGAGGGGCATTACCTTACACAGAGGACCTCATTTTTGACAGGAAATATTTCTATTTAATATTACAATAATTGTATAGATGACATTGATATGCTTCATCAAGCCATGCCCACATATATGCTAATTCCACGCTTGCTCACCATAAGCTACTTAAGTCAGGTTTATTCTCCTGAACACATTTCATAACTATAACTTTCCTGTAGAAACTGCCATCAGGAGATCTCAATAGAATAAGGAAAAACATTATAATCTGATAATTTCTCTTGCCTTTGGTCCTAAAACAAGAAAGATTAGCCAGAGCCTGGCTTCTGACTGTTCTCCCTCTAGCCATGCATAAGTGTGAATAGATGGAAATGTAGATGTACATGATTTCACAGCATGAGTGGCTGTTGAAAGCAAGGGTATTGGTGATATCATAGTGATATCAGGTTGCTAGGACAGTGTTGATAGAAAATTGTTTTTGTCTTTATTCATGAGTTGTTATTTTCTGCTCTGTTATGGCTGCAGTTTATTGCATTTTTTTCTTACCAGAAAGAGAAGACTTTATAAATAACCAGACCAAAAAAAAAAAAAAAAAAACTCCTCCAAAAACAAAAACACAAAACAAATGAAATAATGAAATATTGTTTCTAAACACTGAGTTTTCTGATCCCATCTGAACAGTTAAATAAACTGAGTCTGATATGAAAATATTAAAAATGCAAAATATAAGTGAGTTTAGGATTTTAAGCACATGATCGAGAAATGGTATTGCCCATAAAAAACATAAAGTGCAGAATTGGTGTTGTAAAACACAAGTACATTGAAAAGCAGCTTAATTGGTTCAATCAGTTGGTGAAAACAAAGTATAAGAATAAAATTACCAAATGAAAGACAAAGTTTATTGAGTATAGCCAGAAGCTCTTAAAGGAGAGAGAAACACTCCTTAGGACTCAGCATGGTCCCGGCTCATGACCTTGAGCCCCGAAAACACCAGTCCAGGGACATGCACTACAGATTCTACACAAAGCTCCTGCTTCAGACGGTTAGTGATTTTCCAATCATTTTATTGATTTCTGCTTTGATAAATTGGCTCATATCATGAACTATAAGCTTTTACATTATATAAATAACCAGTATAAACAAAATGATATTAAGGGGATTGAGCAGAAGGTAAAATAGTTGTTTCTGTATTTTCTGAACATGGCCCAGATATGAAACTGTAGCAGGTATCTGATCATTGTGAGACAACAAGAAGTAAAAATACTAACATCTTTCTGTGATGTTTTCAGAGACTTCTGAGACAACAAATCTGAATATTGTGATGTCAGCTCTGGCCCGGTCAACCAGATCAACAAGTAACAACAGACACTTATCTCTATATATTCTCATCATGGATATGTGAAAACAATAAGCTTGTACTTGCTTAAAAGGAAAATATATGAGGGAAATTAAAGATATATCCAAGAAACCAATATAATTCAAGACTTTCAGAAGACAAGATCTAATATAACTTGTTTAAAGATTAAAACTATAAGATACTAACTATTCCTTGGAGAAACACATCAATGTTTGCTGTGATTTATTTGCTTCTTTTTGTAAGATTGGAAAAATGTCACTAAATGCATGATAGTACAGATTCTAAAGTGAGATGTAATACCATCTATGGACCAATAATTCATTGGACAGTAAGAGCTAAGAGCTTAAATTAATTGCAAAGGAGAATTTAGACAGTGTGAATGTCATACTATTTTGTCAGCACACTGCATTTTGCTACACACAGGTAAACATGCCCATCGCCCCCTACACACACCTACACACTTACACAGAAGAAGCATTCAGGAGCTAGACATTTGTTCTGGGAATATGTATAAAACAAATAATAGAGACTGGGGGAACTGCCATTACTGAGGAAGGCCTGGAACCTTTTGTTGGAGTGAACTGCATTATTACCAGGGATTCCTTGAAAACTTATATTGAAAAATAAATATTTTAGAATACCCCTGAATATATGCAGTCAAGTCTATTTTACCTTGGTAAATTTTAACTCTTGATAGAATGCTTCTGCAATCAAATGAGCATTGTTCTGTGAGAATAGATAAGTAAGGAATATAGAAGTTTAAAGCAGATCCATATATAAATATAGATTGATAGACATTACATGATTGATAGGTAGACAGATATATAGAATAGAGCTAGGTAGATGGACAGAGAAAGAAATAGACAATAGTTATAGAGATAGAGATAGAAATGTTGTTGGGGATTGAATGAAGACTCCTACAAGATATATTGAGGTCCTAATCTTTGATTCTGTGGGTACAAACTCATTTGAATGGGATATTTGTAGTCATTATTATATATTATAAACTGAATTAGGTTGATCCTTAATCCTATATAACTGAAGGCTTTATAAGCTGTGGAAATTCAGAAACAATCAGTCAGTAGAAGACAGAAGAGGAAAAAGACAGCTCACCATGTGACAAGTGCACAGATTATAGATTGCAGAAAACCAAGACCAGAATTTCACAGATTTTGTAAAAACCCTGATCCTTTCAATACCTTTATTTTGGACCATAAACCTTCACAACTGTGAGATGATAAATTCCTGCTTTTAAGACAAATGATTTGTGGTATTTTTCATAGCAAACTAAGACATAAGGATACAAATACTCTTTCTATCTCTTTCTCTCTCTAGCACAAAATATTAAATGTATGTCAGATATACATTTTAAGGAAATATATATTTTGTTATGGATTATTTAATACACAATAGACTTTTAGATGGACGAAAATGCTAAGTGCCTTACTTTCTGATGCATAAACAGATAAAGAATGATTAAAAATACATCTGCAAAGAAAATTTCACAGCCATTATGAAAAATAGTTTGGAATATAGAATGTTTGATGGTCAGTGGCTTTATTAAGCACTTCAGACTCCAGAAAAAAGGAGCTGACTAAATCAGTTATGATCCTAAACATAAGGTACAGTAAAAATTCCAAAAAAAAAATGATTTCACACAAAATGACAGAGCAGGAAATTCTAGGGATCCATCTTGCCAGCAGAATAATCAATGAGCTTGAAAAAGTTATTAGAATTATTAACTTGCAGCTCTGCAACCTGATTTGGCAATGAAAACAACCACAGGTGACTAGAGAAAGGGAGAGTATGTGAAGACTTTGCATGTTTCTAATTGAAGTTGGGCATGATCTAGTAACCAACACTCATCCCTCCAAACCACAGTGGCAGTATGGGAACAGCAGTCTACATTGTTAAAGTAGCTAGATGGTACCAGAACAGAGACAGAAAATGTCCTCTTTCAAAAAGTTGGAGGTGCATGTCTAGCTTTGTTTGGAAGATCCCAAAGGAACAGAAACCAAGGCCACAGCAAACAACCATTAAGGATTCTTTTAGAGCATTTAAAGGGGGTTGCACACCCTTCAAATTTGAAACTGTCATATACCCTAGAAAAGCCATGTTCTTTAATCCTCTTTCAATATTGTTGGGTGAGATCTTTCTGATTGCTTCCATGGAGATGTGACCCACCCAATTGTGGGTGGTAACATTTGATCAGTTAGTTTCCACAGAAAAGCATCTCAACCCATTCAAGGTGGGCTTGCTTACTGGAACCCTTTAAGAGGGAATCATTTAAGAAAAAGATTTAAGCCAACAGAGCCCACACAGACAGAGATCTTTGGAGAAGCAGAAGGAAAATGCCCATGGGGAAGCCTTATGAAATGAGGAGAGAAAATAAGCAGACACTGCCATTGCCTTCCCAACTGAGAAAGAAACCCCCAATCCATTGGCCCTTTCTTTGGAGTTAAAATATCTTTCTCAGGATACTTTAGTAATCCCATTACTATGGGATTAGAACTGTAAACTTGCAGCTTAATAAATTCCCTTTCTAAAAGCCATTCTGTTTTCGCTATGTTGCATTCTAGCAGCTTTAACAAACTAAAACAGGGAGGTTGCTCTTATTATTGTTAATGAATGGAATTTATGCCAGCTGATTAACTGGTCACTGAAATTATGGGAAAGAAACCTCAGTGACCACATAAAACAAGGAATATACATTCTGTAAAGCATGTTAGGAAAAATCATAAATGAATGTCTACAGGCATCAAGTAAAAAATTCAGCAATTCTGAGGAATGGGAAAAACCGGATTTCCAGAGCTATCACAAAATACCACTGTGCTAGTTTGAAAGGATTTATGTACCCTAGAGAAGACATGTTTTAATCCTGATCCAATCTTGTGGGAGCAACCATTTGTTTTAGACTCTTTTCAGCATGATATGTTGGAAACTTGGTTAAATTATCTCCATGAAGATGTGACTCACCCAATTATGGGTATTAACTTTGGAATAGAGGTAAATTTGACTCAACTCATTCCAGATAGGTCTTGATTAGTTTATTGGAATCCTTTAAAAGAAGAAACATTTTGGAGAGAGTCCCCTTTTTGAGAGCAACAGAGCCACAAGGGAGGAGATAGCCATGAGAACCACTGAGAGTCCATGTAGCCAGAGACCTTTGGAGATGAAGAAGGAAAAAGTCCCTGAGGGAGCTTCATGAAACAAGAAGCCTAGAGAGAAATCTAGCAGATATTGCCATGTTTGTCATGTGCCTTCCCAATTGAGAAAGAAACCCTGAATTTCATCTGCCTTTTTTTAGTGAAGGTAACCTCTTGTTGGTGCCTTAATTTGGATATTTTTATGGACTTGCTTTAATTGGGACATTTTCATGGCCTTAGAACTGTAAACTTGCAACTTAATAAATTCTCCCTTTTAAAAGTCATTCTGTTTCTGGTATATTGCATTCTGGCAGCTAACAAACTAGACCAACTACTCAGAATGTTCAGTTTTTAAGAAAATATTATAAAACATATATGAAACAGGGGAGAATATTCTTGTCACATGAAAACAATTTTTGACAGAAATTATCCCTGAGAAGGACCAAAAGACATTAGACCATTAGAACACTAGCTATACAGAAAAGACAGGATTTAAC
The DNA here is from genome assembly GCF_023851605.1 of Tamandua tetradactyla. NCBI lineage: Eukaryota > Metazoa > Chordata > Mammalia > Pilosa > Myrmecophagidae > Tamandua > Tamandua tetradactyla. The sequence goes on along the minus strand of NC_135351.1, from coordinate 678,657 downwards.
AAATGAACATGATTCTGAATCATTAAATTGATGTCTCTTTCAGTCTTCAGTATCTTAGAACAGCTAGAAGTAAAACCCTAAAATTTTGAAATTGTAACCCATGCCAAATTCTGAAATATGCTCTACAAGTAAATGTGGTGCTGTGCTTTGAAATTTATTGCTTTTTGTATATATGTTATTTTTTACAAAAAAGAAGAAAAAGTCAACTGTGATGATAAAAAAATATTTATGCCTTCTAGTCTCCTATATTCTGGAGCAGCTAGAAGGAAAAATCTGAGAAGGTCGTGACAAATTCTGCCCATGACAAATTCTGAGATCTCTCCTGTAACTACTCATTGAAGAGTGCTTTGAAAACTATTGATTTTTTTTTTTTTTGCTTTGAATATATATGTTCCATTATACAATAAAAAAGATTAAAAAAGAGATTAGGTCAGCTCTCTTAAATAGGAGCAATAAGCTTAAAAAACCTTGTGAAAATAACTCAAGGAAATCAGAAAACAATATAAGAACAAAATAAGAATAACAATAAATAGAAATTATAAGGAGGAAAATGGGAATTTTATAGTCAAAAAGGATACAATATTTGATATAAAAATTCAATAAAGGTTTTCATCAGCATATTTCAGCAGGTATAAGAAGGGACTTGAATATAAGACCATTAAACTAACCCTTTCTGAAGAGTAGAATGTAAAAGAATGAAGAAAAATGAAAAGAACCCAAGGGACTTGTGGGGCACCATTAAATGTTCCAACATATATTTCCTAGGAGTCCTGAAAGAGTAGGAAGACAAAAAGAAAAAATTAAGTGAAGAAATAATGGACAAAAGAGATACCCTAGGGAATCTCCCATACTCCAGGAAAATCCTTCTTTACCGCCATTGTATAGGTGCAGTCCTATTTCCCCTTGATAGTCAGGATCGGTAAAATCCCCTTTCATGCCTGTTGATTCACACTAGGAAAGATCTGTCCACATACCTCTTCCCCTGACCTCTTTAGCACCAATTTTCCATCCTGGTACTAAGCTGTATTAGTCAGCTAGACTAATTCTCTAGAGAAACAGAATCAATGGAGAGATCTGTAAATATAAATTTATAATGTTGACTCATACACCTGTGAGGAGGAAAGAATCCAAAATTGACAGGGCAGGTTCTTTTGGCTGCTCTGATGAAGGGTCTGGAAGGACTCCAGAGAAGAGGCATGCTGGCTGAAGAAGCAGTGAGAGAGTCTCTCTTCTTCCTTAAAAGCCTTCCACTGATTGTATTAGCTCATTGTGGGAGACATGCCTTTGTTAATGCAGATGTAATCAGCCCCAGATGCAATCAACTGACTGATGATTTAATTAATACATCAGCCTTCCAGTTTAACAACCAACCATGAATATCTTTGCAGCAATGGTCAGGCCAGTGCTTGCCTGACCAGACAGCTGGGCATAATCACTTGGCCAAGTTGCACCAGAATCTAACCATCACAGAGGATAAACCCAAAGAGATCCATGTTGAGACACATTATAATCAAATTGTCAAAACTCAGACAAAGTGGGCGGGCCGCGGTGGCTCAGCGGGCAAAGTGCTTGCCTGCTATGCCGGAGGACCTCGGTTCGATTCCCGGCCCCAGCCCATGTAACAAAAACGGAGAAACAGAATACAATAAAACAAGAAAATGTTTAAAAATGTTTCCCTTTCTTCCTTCCTTCCTTCTCTCTGTCTTTCCTTTAAAAAAAAAAAAAAAAAAAAAAAAAAAAAAAAAAAACTCAGACAAAGTTAGTATCCTAAAAATAGCAAGAGAGAAATGACTTCACACATACAAGGGAACTTAGATCAAGTTAAGCTCCAATTTCTGATCAGAAACCACAAATCTTGGAAGGCAGTGGAATGATATATTTAAAGCATGGAAAGACCAACAACAATAAACTATCATAAAAAATTCTATATCTAGCAAACTGTTCTTCAAACTGAGATGGAAACAGAACTTCTGGGATAAGAAAACGATGAGGGAATTCGTAACTACCAGACTTGTCCTAAAAGAAGTTCTTATTCAAGTTGGAAAAAAAAGGACACCAGATTAATTTGAAACTGTATGAATCAATAAACTTCTCCAGTAAAACAAATACACAGATAAATAAAACTCAAGTACTATGGTAATTGTGTTAAGTAACATTGTTTAACTTTTTTCATGATTTAAAATTCGAATGCATAAAATAAATTATAAATCGATATTTTGTACACATAAGGTATATGATAAAATTGGGAACAGGAATAACTTAATGTGGGGGAAAGAAGGGAATAGAAGCATAATTTGATAAACAAGATCTAAACATGTACACCAAATGGAATGAAAGGAATTCACAAATATAGGAAATAATGGAAAGAAAAAAACATGTTATAAGACATATGAAAAAATATTGGCAGACTGGCAGAAGTCAGTCTTGCCTTACCAGTAATTAATTTAAATATGAATGGATTAAATCCATCAATCAAATGTAGAGGTTTCTCAAATTATTAGGAAAACCAGATCCGACTATTTTCTGTTTACAAGAGACTCACCTTAAATTCAAAGACACAAACATTTTGAAAGTAAAAGCATGAGAAAAAGTGATCATCGCAAATAGTAAACAAAAAGACAGTTAGTGGCTACACTATTATCAGACAAAATATATTTTCTGTGAAAAACTGTTAAAAGAGAAAAAAGACATATTCATAAAAAGGTCAATCGATCTAGAAGATATAACAAGTATAAACATATATTTATAGACAAATAGGGCCTCAACTATATGAAACAATCATTGGAAGAATTAGGAAAAAATAGTTCTACAATATTCAAATGAGGCTTCAGTATCTTACTTCCAACAATGGATAAACATCTAGACATGAGGTCAATATGGAAATGAAAAACTTGACTAATAGTATACAACTAGACCTAACAAACAAATACACAACACTTCAAGTGACAGCTGAAGGATACATACTCTACTCAAGTCCACACAAAACACTCATCAGTATAGAGTATATATTATGCATTAAAATGTCTCAATGTATTTTAAAAGTTTTAAATCCTACAAAATATTTTCTCTGACCAAAATGGAATGAGGTTTGAAATTATATCCTGAGGTAGCCAGGAGATGGGCTTTTGTAGGGACATAATTCAATCCACAGCAGAGAAGAAGCTGATTAATTGGAAACTTTCAGCACTCTATATGGCAATATAAAATGCTCCTGCTGCTGTGGGAAGCAATTTTGTTGTTTCTCAAAAAGTTAAGCATAGAATTACCAGATGTCACTGCAATTCAACTCCTAAGTATATATCCAAAGGAACTGGAAACATGGACCCACTCAAATAGAAACTCATATGCCAGTGTTATCTTAACATTATTAATAGTAACTAAAATAAGGAAACAAACTCAAGCATCCATTCACAGATGAATTGATAAGCAAAATGTAGTATATACATGCAGTGTGACAATATTCAGCTGTGAAAAACAATGAAGCCACTTCTGATATATGTTACAACATGGGTGAGCCTTAGAAAATATTATGCTGTGATAAAAATAAACAAGGCACATGAAGAAAATACTGTATGACTTCACTTATATGGAATATCTAGAATAAGCAAATTCAGAGAGAAGGAAAGTAGACTAGAAATTTCCAGGGAGTAGGTGAAGGAGTGGAAGGGGTGTTATTGCTTAGTAACTACAGAAATGCTATTTGCTGTAAGTACAAAGTTTTGGTATCATAGGATGATGGTAGCACTATACTATGAATATAATAATGTAATAACAATGATGCCACTTGAATGCATGCATAAAATAGTTAAAATAACATATTTTAAAAATAAAATAGTTGAGCCCTGTATTTGGAACAAAAGCTTTCTTTACTATCATTTTTATTAGTTAATTTTGACTTCATGTGGAGCTATTGACCATTGGGTTTGCACATGATCTATGTCATTTTCTTTTCCATTTCTCTTTGATGATTAACATATTCTCCATTTATATGAATTAACTACCAGAATGTAGAATTTGTCATCAAGCATTAGGCTTTTCTCACTTCTTATATGTCCTATGATGTATCAAAACCCATATTACTTTTTTTTTATTTACCTGCCAAAAGCTAAATCCAGTTTTATTTCTACTAAGAAAATGTTTTGGAATGCTGGAATTTCCTAAATCAAGTGCTTACTACACATATTGCTGTCATAACACCTCTCACAAAGGTACTTGATTTTTTTCCTTTCTTGAATTGTTAATGGTAAGGATGAAAGTAGCATTGGTTAAAACGTTATTTGCATTTTGCACATTTTCCTTCCCAAATGATATTGATTTGTTTTGTTCTTCTTAAAAGTAAAGATTCCAAATTCTTTTTACTTAAATGCTTTTCTTCTCAGATAAACAGATAAAGTTCTAGAATGTACAATACACATTTTAATAGATATTCTTTTTTGATGATAGAAAGTTTAGCTGGATGGCCATGCCCCAGTGCCACTGAGAAACTACTCTTCATTCAATACATGTGCTCATGGTGTTCCTACAATTTTTAGGAAGAAAATAAGTGTTGATAAAGAAAATTATTTCCATATGGGAAATTGCAAACTACCAATTGGTACATTGGTTATCATTGAAGCAAGAATATATATATATATGTATATACAAGAATATATATATAACCAAGGAAAAGCTAATGCATATAAATATATGAATACTTTATTAACTCAAGTGGCATCCACGTGGGTGAAGCTGATCTGAATCTTGTTACAGAGATTCCATTATGCAATAAATACCATATTACACTGTTTCTTTAAATCAAAGTAAATCTAAATTTCAATACTACAATAAAGTATATGTTAGTATGGTGGGAATGGATTTGCAGTTTATATTGGAGTTCCATATTCTAACCTAGTACTCAACCTGGGTTTCACTGAAATGTTTGTTGTCTAAGAACTGTTATTGTGGATTTCCTAACCTTAGTGATCTTTGCTAAGTTTAGCAAGGATTCTTTGCTGAGACATAAGAGAAAATACCCTATGTTCATTTCCAGGTGCCCCAATGAGCAGTTTATTTCTTAACACTGGAGCCCAGGGATTACATTGCTTCCCCATGAAACAATCTTTCTCCCTGTGGAAAGGATGCATTTTCACATGCAAGTCATCTACACTGCCAGCATCCAGATCAAAAACTAGATCTGAAGACATCCCAGAAGCTCCTCTCATGTTGGCTTTTGGCTATAACCCCCAAGATGAAGGTCATCCTGCCTTTTGACAGCACTGTTTTTAATCTTCATGTAAAAGAAATGACTTCCAAGGCAAACTCTTTGTTTCTCACATATTTTGTTCAATATCATGTTTGTGAGATTTGGCTATATTTTTCTATACAGTTATAGATTATTCATTTACCCAGATATTTATGGTATTCATTTGTTCAGTCATGCCAAAATTTCACCATTATATATCTGATGGATGATTGGAGAATTTTCAATATCTGGTGCACAAATACATGCAATATTTCTCTCTTCTCCACTCTGTCCAAAATTAACTACAACCTAAATGTGACACCATGATAAAGAAACATTAGATTTTATGCAGGTTATTAGTTTTCTATTGCTATAGTAACAAATGATCACAGATACAGCTCACAACAATGCATATTTACATTTGAGCTGTATACATTTAGACATATGACATGGGTTCCACATAGCTAAAATCAAGATTTCAAGGGGCTGAGTTCTTTTTGGAGACCACAGAGGAGAACATATTTTCCTGTCTTTTTCTAGTCTCTAGATGTTAAGGGTACCCTTTCTCGATCTTTAAAATGAGCAATCAACAGTCAAGCCCTTCTCATGATATCCTGTCTCTACTTCTTTGACTAGAGTTGGAAAACATCCTCTGCTTGAAGGATTTAGGAGGTTATATTGTATCCACATGGATAATCCAGTATAATATCTTTATATCAAGGTGCTTATTCTCAGCTATATCTTCCAAGTTGCTTTTCTCATATAAGGTAAAATATTCACAGACTCTGTAGATGAGGACTTGGGTCATCTCCTGGTGCCATTGTACTATCTATCATATGCAAGATTCAAAATGCCCTCTTTATAGGAAAATTAGCCTTCAAATGCAAATCCCAAACAATTTCAACAGATCCCTAATGTAATTTACTTGGTATTGAGGGAAAAGTCAGTCAAGTCTAGATTGGAAAAGTATAACATATAGTATTATAAGGAGAAATAATGGGACCTCTTGAAGGGTGTGTGGTCAGTTTGATTGTTCTACAGCTAGCACTTTTATGCTATATACCAACTGATTGGAAATTAGCCTTAATATTTCACTCATACAATCTCTCACAAGAAATTCTTATACACTTGTTCAGCAATCGAACTGCTGGCTGTCTATATATTGTATAAGTTCACTTGTTCTTTGTTCCTACGAAAATACAGTTAATGATCATGTAAACCAACAATATGCAAAAGGCAAGCATTATTGTAAAAATTTTATTATAATCCATATCTTTGGAATGAATTTCACTTCAGCTCAGTGCAAATGCAGACAACTATTATAATTTCGAAATGATAATAATCACACTGGATCCATCCACTCATTTTGAATCAATTTCAAAATCCATAATGAGTAACATAATTTCTTCCCTTTAGAAGCTTAATATATTTCAGTATGATAGTTATTTTTATAAATTACTTTATAGCACAAATATATCCAATGTGGACAGTACAAGGAAGATGTTAAAAACTTTTAAAGATAAAGGTCATAGCAAAGTTTTTGTGGTAGCGATAAAATGTGTGATATTGTCCAACACATTTATTTATTAATAATATTTAATAAATAATTCATTTATTAAATAAATACCTACTGAGTCATTCCCTATGCCACACACTAAGCTAGGCACTGGAGTTATAGCTCCTACCCTTAAGAATAATAAAATTTAGTGATGAAAGGGAAATATACCATAGATTTATGGAAACAAATGTCAAATTACAACTAAAAGAACTTCTATGAAGGGGAGATAAATATTGCTTAAAGTATCTAATAGAAGAAACTTAACTAGTCTGGAGTCTGGGGTAGTCCAAAACAAAGGAAGACTCATGATCAAACAATTCAGGGAAGGAAAATATGACAGTACATCAGGAATAGAGAAATGGTTTTAGGATCATAATGGTCTGTAAACCCCCAAACTATGGAAATCTGAACCTTTTGCTGGCAGTAAATTAAAATCTCTTGTCTATAACTTTGAACACCTCAAACATATTTAATACATTAGACATTAGATAGGCTTCCACTATAGCTACTTTTTCTTCATAGCAATAATTGATCAAAGCTTTATTTTCCCATCTCTTTGTGCTCTGCCTACTCAACCTCCTCCCTCTTCTCCTTCCAATCTTGACAAAGATCACTGCAGTTCCCACTCCTGGATGAGTCTCTCATCCCCTCATACCCTTTGTTATTTTTTCTTTTGTTTTGCTTCCACTTCAGCCTTAATTTTAGTTCTCCAACATTTTCTGAGTCCCAGTACTCCTCTTCCTTTAAAATAAAGCTTATCTAGTGCCTTTTCCAAAAATTGTCTCTCTATATACCCCCATTAAGCACCCACCTAGGCTTACTAGGCTTTACTTACTCTTTGCTCCTAGAGTCTTGTTGTCATATTATTTTAAGTGAATGGACAAAAATATAATAAAGTTAAATTAAAACATAGCTATGTATTCTCACTGTAAAGCCTAATCAAATACCAGAAAAAGGCATAGAGAAGGTTTAGGAAAGAAAATATCACAGATGGACAAGAGATGCCCTAAATCTTGTATTATTTAATTTCAGAATTAATCATACTGATGACCCCAAGACATAGCATCTCATATATCCCTTTTGCTAAGATTAACCATACATTTGGTTTGCTTGAGAGAATTAAGGTTTATCCCTGATATCCCATCATCCTGTCCAGTTTAGCATTTGCAACAGATAACAATTCCCCATTATGATAATACACAAAAAGTCCAGCATATTTCTTCCATAATCCAAGTGAAATCCTTCAATTTGCACCATCCACTTGATGTGGGAAGAGGATCCTTCTTAAAATCAGTGTAATTAGTATATCAATACATTACATTATAATCATATGTTAAATATCCAATATTACCACCAGACTCTACAACCAGATTGTTCTGATAAACATGTCAATGAAGAAAAAGCTCATCACATGATTTTTCCCTCTTCTAATTTGAAGGACAGTAACTTCTCATTAGCAGTCTCCTTAGTGCAGCTTTCATGTCTTTATTTCTTAGGCTATATATGAGGGGATTCATGGTGGGTGGCACGACAGTATAGAACACAGACACAAGCAAGTCCAAGCCTGTTGGAGATTTGGGAAGGGGGCGTAAGTAGGCAAAAAATGCAGAAGAGATAAATAGAGTCACAACAATGAGATGAGGCAGGCATGTAGAGAAAGCTTTGGATCTGCCTTCTCTGGATGGCATCTTCAGCACAGTGGAGAAGATGTTAATGTAAGAAATGTCTATACACACAAAACAGACAATGTCTAAAACAAAATTGAGCCCAATGACTACTAATTCACCAATGTTATAAGAACAGGCAAGGGAAAGGAGTTGAGGGACATCACAGAAGAACTGACGAACAAAAAGAGGTCCACACATGGGTATTGAGAAGGTGGAAGCTGTGTGCATAATTGCATTGAGACCTCCACAAGCCCATGAAGAAATGGCCATCTGCACACAGGCCCCATGGTTCATAATAATTTCATATTTGAGTGGGTGGCAGATAGCAACATAGCGGTCGTAGGACATCACTGTGAGGAGAGCTACTTCTGTAGATGCCAAGAAGAAGAAAAAAAATACCTGTGAAACACACCCCAGGAATGAGATGGTATTGTGATTAGTCATAGAGTTAGCAATGGATTTGGGGACAGTGATAGAAATGAAGCAGAGATCCAGAAAGGACATATTCTTCAGGAAGTAATACATGGGGGTTTGTAGCCGATGATCCTTGCTGGTGAGAATGATAATGAGAAGATTCCCTAGTAGGGCTGCCAGGTAAATTATCAAAAACAGTACAGCATGTACAAGCTGGATCTCCTGAATATCAGAAAACCCCATGAGGGAGAACATGGTCCCCAAGGTGAAGTTGTCCATTTCTCTGCACATTCAATCAATTTTTCTAAAAATAAAGTGAACAACTTGAGAACAGAAAGAAGTGATGTGTTGTTTCATTTTACTTGCATAAATTCACTTTTCTCACCCATTCATATATCTATCACAAAATTTGAGACCACATGAGACTAACCCCACAAAGTCATCACTGAAGTAATTTAATCCCAGTTTTCAACATTGGATTTGTGAATGAAAATATCTAAGGGTCCCAAAACTTCCACTTGATATTCTGTTTAGAGTAAGCTCCATAATTACATCCTACTTTAATAGAGTTTTACATTTTTTTTATATGGGAGTATGTAGTAATAAAAGGCATTGGCTTTGGAGTAGTCAGCATGAGTACAAATATTAGCATAAATATTTACTAGCATTGTATGCTTGATAAGTTATTTGCTATCGATTCACATGTGAATTTTCCCATTGGATCATTCTGATTTGATTAAATAAGGTAGATATAAATGCATTTTGAACATAAAACAACAAGCAGACAACATTTCCTCTGTTCATCCCATCTTTCTTCTTATGACAGTTACAGGAAAAAAATGTGAATAACATTGAAACTGGCAGAAAAAAAATAGAGTCTGCTTAATCCACAAGGTTATTATTGCCTTTTATTGTTTTTGAGCCATTCTGCAATTACGAAAGTTGCAGAAAACCATTAAGAATGCAAATAGTTATTTTGCAAAGAAATGTAAGTTGGTTGTGTTCTGGTGTAATGCAACTGATTATTTCTCTGTAGACAGAAGTATTTTACATCTACTTGGAAATTCATTCTGTCATTCATCTGTTCTATATGTATGGGTCACTCTGAATGAGTTGTATTTTCTTGCTGGTTCCCTCATTAATTGATAAGTTAAATGAAATATTTTACATGTACTTGTTTATATTTGTATGGGAGACATGATTTTATCTTTCTAAAAATTATCCTGTGATGTCTGACATGATGAGTAATCAATGATAATTTGAGTCAACATTAGGAAAGGTTTTGAGATATCTTTGATAAATACATTTAACCAATTTACTAGGAGTTTAGACAACTGAAATTTATGAGATAAACTTTGTCCATTTCTGGGCTTATATTTAGCTTGACAAAAAACTCACCATACTTTTAGTAGTCACTTCAAAGTAGAATGAAACTATGTGAATTGTGTACAAGATATTCACTTGCATTAGAAGTTTTTACCTTCTCTGTGAATTCTCCATTATCACTTCTGTGGGCTTAAGGGTGTTCTGAATCAAAAGTTCTTAAAAAAATTCTAATATTTAATTACCTGGTGTAATAAATCCTGAATATTTAGTTGCTTGGCAAGATATCTTTTTATCATGGGTTTTCCTCCAGCAGTCCTTAACCTTTGACACTGTCCCTATTGTCACCATTCTCAGTGGGTTGCTCATTTATCCACTTCTATTTCTTCCATAATGGTTGAGAAAAGTAAATTTCTCCTATATTTCTCCACCAATCTATTCTCTTTGCACTTATTTTTCTATTTTTTTCCTCTTGTCTCAGAAGAATGGCTCCTTCCCACATGAAGTTGTAGTGCAGTATTGTACATTGGAAATGCAGATTGATTTAAATAAAACCTGCTTAATTTACATATTCTAAAGTGGTGATTGTCTCTGTGTGATCCCATAATGAGGTTATGTAAAGTAGAGAAAGAATTTGCCAGGATTTCACAATGGTGAATCTATTAACTGTTTGCTCAATTAATGCAGCAATTAGTTTCTCTGAAGCTGTATTATTGATTATCAAGCTAAACATCTGCCATAATCTTGAAAGAATTCCTGCATCTGAGGATGTGCTTTTCATATAATCACACTTAAATTCAGTGAAAATATTGGTGTTGATTATTTATAATAGATAGGCTCTGTAGAAGAAATACTGAAACATTTTATTATACTAGAAATCATTACATATTATCATAAAACATCTCAAATGCAAAGCAATGCCATGAGTAGAAAGCAGAGACTAGAAAAAAAGTATCACTTAGCATTCATGTCAATTATATATTGGGAATATCCTGTGAAGTTCTTATCCCAAAAATCTTTTCTAATAAAATTTCTCACACCATATAGTTCATATATCCTGAAAGGGTATTTCATGACTTCTATTTCTTCCATAAACTGACTGATACTTTCTTTCATGGAGTGAGCCAAGCAGCAAATGAACTAAAAACCCAAATGAACTTTTTAAGGGAACCTGTATTAACTGGAATCAGTGTGAGGCCTCTCTGCGACCAGTCCCTGGGAGTTAAAACAGATGACTCTTTTCTCCCTTTGAGGATCTTCTCTGTTGGGCTACAAGATCCTTAGAACAGTTGTTTTCAAAAGGTGGAACCAGGTAACTGAAACCAACAACATTTGGGAACTTGTTTGAAATGCAGATTCTGCAGTACCAATCCAGACCTACAAAAACTGAAACAAAGGGTTTAGGCTTTGGAGATGAGTTTTGCAGGATTTCTCCAGGTGATTCTGATGTGTACTTGAGTTTGAAAAGCACTGTTTTAGAATATTCTGGTTTGCATCTGACAATACATAAAATGACTTTATCTTCTTTACTGAAGACTTTTACATTTTCTCTCTAAAAGTCAGGGTTCCCCACAGATATTTTTTGTTTTCAGCTGTTCTATTTCTATGTATAAACTCTCTTTTGGAGATTTTAGCTATTCAAACAAGTTCTCAGCAATTAGAAGCCCAATGCCACTTTTATTTAAAGTTCCAGTCCTTTATCTCCAAATAACTACCCTGAATTTGCTTGTTAGCTATTCAAATAAATTAATATTGTGTCTTCTTTATATAATATATTGTTTATTTAAAATTATAATCATCATATAAGATTGGGACAAATTAAGGCACGCAGTTAGTACTTCAGCAGTATTGGATTTGATGTAAAAATGTGGCAAGGAAATGGTTACCCTTTGAAAAATGGATACTATTTTGGAAGGGAAAAATGGGGATAAGGTCATTTAAGCCAGGAAATATAGTGGGAACTAGAGTGGGATTTTCTTATATTTCTTATATTTTGAGAAATTATTAAGTTTTTCTAGGCCCTCAAATAATTTTGTCTGTGATCTGTTGACAGTCTATGTTTTAAAATACAAAAAGGGCCAGGTCCAATGATCATGTGTGTAAATATTTTAAAAGAAGGATGCATCAAGCTGCTTATCCAGCACACCAACCTCCCTGCTTTAATCCTTCCAAGTACCACAGGTGGCTGTTTTATTTACTTTAGAATAAGAGGACCTGAGTAGGCATATATTTGATGGGATGATCAAAGGCAGGAATAATTCACAACTTGAGAAAATGTGCTATTGAAAAGTGACAGATCTGGGCACTTACCCCATAAAGGTCACATTCTGTAATATTCCCATGCATTCTTAAATATAATTTACATGTGTCTCAAAACTCTGTTGTTATTCCCATTGTGCGGAGGGATCTGACCCTTACTCAGTTCAAAGAATTGGCTGAGGGCACTCTGAGAAAGCATGTGAACCCAGGAGGCCTCTCTCTAAGCCCCAGGATTTTCATTACTATGCTAGAATGTCTGTGACAATATTATCAACTCATATGTACTCACCTGCATCCCAGGATATCATGAAAAAAAGCTATTGTAATGGTGAACACAAAAGACATTCTCTTCAGTATGCTGATTTCCCTTATTGAGCAGATCACAAGTCCAAATAGTTATTTATTCCTCCGGTGGATGGGATACACAAAGGTCCAGCAGGTGGCAGAGATGGTTTTGTAGGGTCCCTTCCTCTCTATCTCTTCTCCTGCATTTCCAGAGGATAAAGTAATAGCTACTGCCCATTACATTTTTCTCTGTCTACCTTCCTCATGTCACCTCTTCTGAGCATCACAGCAGACACATTATCCCCACTTTAAGTAAGAGAAAATGAATACTTACATAAACGAAGACATCTGACGAGACTTGCAAAGCCAGTCAGGTTGCAGAAAGGAAATGCAAACCAAAAGCTGAATTATCTTAACCAGGTTCATTCAACCGCAGTTCATGATGTGAAAGATGAACCATGGATTATTGGCTTAGCCTTCCTTCCTATTTTAATACGATCCTCCTAGAGTTGTGTAAATAAATACCCTGGGGATAGATTCAAATTAACCACTACATTTGTCCTGAGAAGTTAGAGACATAACTGGAATAACCTCATTAATTGTCAGAGTGGCAAGGAAGTCTGAAAAGGCAAAGGTTATTCTAACTTTTTATGCTTAACAATAGTATTGGAGATGTAAACTGCCTCATTATTTCAATGTGCATATATATGATTGGGAGTGAGACTAAGTTTTAAAAATAGATAAGCCATTGGTCTTAATTTTTATGACAAAATCATATAGAGTCAACGAGAAAAGATTACATGGAATAAGGCAGCAAAGTATAATTATATGCCTTTCTGTCATATTGATAAACTTAAATAGAAATCATGAGATAAGGCAATGTTTCAATATATGTCAAAATGTGCATATCTTTTTAACCCACCCACCGATGTATCTTATAATCAATCCAGGGTTGCATGTCACATAATATATATACTCAGGTTCCATGAAGTATTGTGTATAAACAATTTAGTGGCAATAATAGAAATAAGAGCTTAAATGTGCATTAGTAGAAGACTGGTTAAATATGCATGTACTTAAAAGAGTACAGAATGTAAAAATGGTTTTACATCACAGCATTTTTACATACCAATTGCTATGTAAAAATTACCTTGATCTGTGCATTTAAACAGACTGCAATTCCTGGTGCCTGCCCATGCAAAAAAAAAGCAAACAAACAAAAAACTACAATTATCCATAAGACATGGTAGAATTTGGGAATCTGTGTTTGCCTAATAGAACAGCTTTAGCTTATTGAAATACAATTTCCCTACCATACAACTAAGCTTTGAAAGTTTTCAATACAGTGGGTTTTAGAACATGTAGAGAGTTCTGCAAAAATGATCACTATTTAATTTTAGAATGTTTTCATCACCTTAAAAAGAAACTCCATGCCCTTTAACAGTCACTTCCCACTGCCCTATTCTTCCAGCCCCTGACAACCACTAATCTACTTTCTGTCTGTAAGGATTTGCCTATTCTGGATATTGAGTAGAAGTGGCATAATACAATGTATGTTCTTTTATCACTGAGAATAATATCTGGCTTTTATAACTAAACATAAGTTTTAAGTTTCATCCATACAATAGTCTGTAACAGTACTTTGGGAAAGAGAAACTGGGGCTACTTACAGGGTTCTTTCTTCTTTGGAACTTATCTGTATTTTTTGCTAGAAAATATGCATGATTTATTTAACAGAATTGTACAAGTATGAGATTATTTGTTATTTGGTTATTTCTCTCATTTGTATATGCAGGTATATATATATATTTATACACACACACACACATAAACATGTATATAAATTTAAATGATGACTTAGGAAATACTAAGAAAAAACCATGCAGATATATATTATATTTCTGAATAACAAGGAAACATAAATAACTAAAGCAATATTAACTGTTACCAAAAACAAATAAACCTGAAAAACTGGTTCATTTCAAAGATAAATAAGATTTTCAATATTATTCTGAGATTGTTAGTAAACTTTTATATGTAAAATAAATATAGCATCTGAAAATTTTTAAGAGACAAAATTATCTGTTTTTCTTACATTATTATGAATGCATTCTCAGAAAACTAAAAGTAACCTATTAAAGCAATAAGATAATTCAATAATTAACAAAAATACACAAATAAAGCAATTATCATTTGTATATAATATCTATGACATACAATGGAAGAATGGATTGAAACTAGATTATAAATGAAAATTAAATCCTCTGGAAAACAACAAAAGAATTGTACTGTGATGCTATGGAAAAAGAAAGTATGCCTAAGTAATTTTTGGATATATGATAGGTATTTGAAATACTTAGAAAGCTGTATCTTTGTTTCAGATATCATGACCCAAAGCATAGTGAAAGAAAGACCATCATTTCCTAACAAGACTCCAAATCCATAAGCTGTAGAGAAAGTAAATTGTATTTGATTAGATTCAATAAAGTTTTGGGGGCAATATAGTATAACAAAGAAAGTAAAACTTTAACCTTTTATATGTGATGGGCATGGGGTGAATAGAGACTAATTCGTTAATATTCAGAAGTAGTGAAAACAGTGAAGTCTATTAACTGAAGATAAGTGCTTGCCAATTACAATGGATCCAGAGTTGTTTCGGACCAGGCTGGATGAGCTTCTCTCCATCGTTTTATAGTTACAGGTGGACTTTGGATTTGCAGCTATTTTCCTGGAGACTGTGGCAGGGAGGAGGATCTGATGATGAAGCCTGGACACTTAGAAAGAATTTATTTACATGTCCAGCTCATGATAAGTGATACCAACAGCATTTGAGCTTCTATGAACCTATATATAGACATACATATATTTGTCTATGTTGATGGTAAAATGAGACCTGGAGAGAGCATGTGCCTTTTATGACCCAGAGTGGGAGGACAAAAATGTCTATATCTGATAAAGCGGGATAGTGGCAATGCATATAATTTTATTGCTATTGCTAGGCTGATTTTTTGCCAGTCATAAAGATCTTCTCTGAAAATAAGCTGTGAATCCCTTCAAAAATCAAAAGCACATGATTTCATTAATTCAATTGAATTTTGCTTATTTTTCTCAAATCTAACTTCATTATCCATGCCTGTATTTTCAGCAGCATCAATTTTCCATTTTAAATGTCTGTCATATATTTTTTTATCATGATGATGAATATACAACTATGTGATTGTCTGTCATATTTTTAATGTGTTCATGATTTTATCTGACAATTAGTTCATGATCACTGACAGATTACTTTAAGTAATTTCTTTTATATTTTCAACTTTCCTTTGTCCAATACAATCCATCCCTTTCTCACAGCCTTAACTCCACTTGCTCTTTCTGTCTCCTTTACTCACAAGGCAAAAGTCAAAGCTCTGCCTATTCTGGACTGCCCTAACTGCTGAACATGGTTTCTCAATAAGGCATGATCTTGCTGACTGGTTTCACTTAAATAAAGGATTTGAGTGCCCCTTTATCTATTAGACCTGTTTCCTTTTCCCCTCAAACTCTAGCAACTCTTCCACTGAACTTTTTTATAATTAATATTTATAACTAATATTTAATTATAAACATTAATTATAAATATTAATGCTATCTTAATGACAAAGTAAGAGCATACATAAGAAAAGGTTAGCAAAATTACCAAATATACCAAATATACAAAACACAATGTCTGTACCCACAGACTCTGATTTCCTTTTGGATAATTTGTTAAAATGGGAGAAATTTCCTTGATTTTGGTAAAACTAACCCATTTCCTGGACCGTAAATTCTCGATGACTTTGTTTCTTCAATTATTTTAATTCACCTATGCACCATCACTATTACTTGATCATTCCCATTAACTCAAACCCATCTTAAGAATAAAGCATTAGCCGGAGAAGATGGCGGCTTAGTAAGATGCGCGGATCTTAGTTTCTTCTCCAGGACAGCTACTAGGGGAGTAGAAACGATACAGAACAGCGCCCAAAGCCACAACAGAGATAAAAAAGACAGCGTACCCCATCCTGGAACAGCTGGCTGGCTGAGAGAAGACGCTCGGGTGAGATAGCCGAGGCGCGCGGGTGGCGCTCCCTTCCCCCTTCCCGGGCCGGAGTAACTCCCTTCCCCCTTCCCGGGCCGGCTGGGAGAATTGGAGAGGCGGTCCCCTGAAACCGCGGTGGCTGGCGCCCACACCAAGCGCAGCCCCCCGGACCAACTGAGAGAATTGGATGGGAAATCCCCAGGCCGTGGAGAATGGTGACGGGTGGGGGAGGCCCCTTCCAAACCCGTGACTCCCCGGGAACGTGCACTCTCCCCGGCGGGCCGCTGCCGCTGGCGCCCTCCCGCCACGCTTGTGGCCCGGGCCGACTAGGAAATTCGGACGGACGCTTTCCCGGGCTGCAGCAGCCAGCAGTCCTCCCTGCGTTTGGACCCCGGGCTGGCTAGAACTCTTCCAAACCGCTTCGGCTAGCGAACCTCCCGGACGGCGAGAGTTTTCCAAAGTTAAAGGTCCCACAGCACCTTTTACTGGTGGGACCCGCAGGCAAACGTGTGCCACGAGCGCCACCTACTGGGCAAGATAAGAAAAACAGAACCCAGAGATTTCACAGAAAAATCTTCCAAACTTTTGGATCCAATACCCAGGGAAATCTGTCTAAATGCACAGACGCCAACAGAAGATAATGGATCACGCTCAAATAATTGAAAATATGGCCCAGTCAAAGGAACAAACCAATAGTTCAAATGAGATACAGGAGCTGAGACAACTAATGCTGAATATACGAACAGAAATGGAAAACCTCTTCAAAAACGAAATCGATAAATTGAGGGAGGACATGAAGAAGACATGGGCTGAACATAAAGAAGAAATAGAAAAACTGAAAAAACAAATCACAGAACTTATGGAAGTGAAGGACAAAGTAGAAAAGATAGAAAAAACAATGGATACCTACAATGATAGATTCAAAGAGACAGAAGGTAGAATTAGTGATTTGGAAGATGGAACATCTGAATTCCAAAAACAAACAGAAACTATCGGGAAAAGAATGGAAAAATTTGAACAGGGTATCAGGGAACTCAAGGACAATATGAACCGCACAAATATACGTGTTGTGGGTGTTCCAGAGGGAGAAGAGAAGGGAAAAGGAGGAGAAAAACTAATGGAAGAAATTTTCACTGAAAATTTCCCAACTCTTATGAAAGACCTAAAATTACAGATCCAAGAAGTGCAGCATACCCCAAAGAGATTAGACCCAAATAGGCGTTCTCCAAGACACTTACTAGTTAGAATGTCAGAGGTCAAAGAGAAAGAGAGGATCTTGAAGGCAGCAAGAGAAAAACAATCCATCACATACAAGGGAAACCCAATAAGACTATGTGTAGATTTCTCAGCAGAAACCATGGAGGCTAGAAGACAGTGGGATGATATAAATTACTAAAAGAGAAAAACTGCCAACCAAGACTCCTATATCCAGCAAAATTGTCCTTCAAAAATGAGGGAGAAATTAAAACATTTATAGACAAAAAGTCACTGAGAGAATTTGTGACCAAGAGACCAGCTCTGCAAGAAATACTAAAGGGAGCACTAGAGTCAGAACTGAAAAGACAGAAGAGAGAGGTATGGAGAAGAGTGTAGAAAGAAGGAAAGTCAGATATGATATATATAATACAAAAGGCAAAATGGTAGAGGAAAATATTATCCAAACAATAATAACACTAAATGTTAATGGACTGAATTCCCCAATCAAAAGACATAGAATGGCAGAATGGATTAAAAAACAGGATCCTTCTATATGCTGTCTACAGGAAACACATCTTAGACCCAAAGATAAACATAGGTTGAAAGTGAAAGGTTGGGAAAAGATATTTCATGCAAATAACAACCAGAAAATAGCAGGAGTGGCTATACTAATATCCAACAAGTTAGACTTCAAATGTAAAACAGTTAAAAGAGACAAAGAAGGACACTATATACTAATAAAAGGGACAATTAAACAAGAAGACATAACAATCATAAATATTTATGCACCGAACCAGAATGCTCCAAAATACGTGAGGAATACACTGAAAACACTGAAAAAAGAAATAGACACAAATACAATAATAGTTGGAGACTTCAATTCCCCACTCTCATCAATAGACAGAACATCTAGACAGAGGATCAATAAAGAAATAGAGAATCTGAATATTACCATAAAGGAGCTAGACTTAACAGACATTTATAGGACATTAAATCCCACAACAGCAGGATACACCTTTTTCTCAAGTGCTCATGGATCATTCTCAAAGATAGACCATATGCTGGGTCACAAAGCAAGTCTTAACAAATTTAAAAAGATTGAAATCAGACACAACACTTTCTCGGATCATAAAGGAATGAAGTTGGAAATCAATAATAGGTGGAATGCCAGAAAATTCACAAATACCTGGAGGCTCAACAACACACTCTTAAACAACGAGTGGGTCAAAGAAGAAATTGCAAGAGAAATTAGTAAATACCTCGAGGCGAATGAAAATGAAAACACAACATATCAAAACTTATGGGATGCAGCAAAGGCAGTGCTAAGAGGGAAATTTATTGCCCTAAATGCCTATCTCAGAAAAGAAGAAAAGGCAAAAATGCAGGAATTAACTGTTCACTTAGAAGAACTGGAGAAAGAACAGCAAACTAATCCCAAAGCAAGCAAAAGGAAAGAAATAACAAAGATCAGAGCAGAAATAAATGAAATTGAAAACATGAAAACAATAGAGAAAATCAATAAGACCAGAAGTTGGTTCTATGAGAAAATCAATAAGATTGATGGGCCCTTAGCAAGATTGACAAAAAGAAGAAGAGAGAGGATGCAAATAAATAAGATCAGAAATGGATAAGGAGACATAAGTACTGACCTCACAGAAATAAAGGAGGTAATAACAGGATACTATGAACAACTTTACGCTAATAAATACAACAATTTAGATGAAATGGACAGGTTCCTGGAAAGACATGAACAACCAACTTTGACTCAAGAAGACATAGATGACCTCAACAAACCAATCACAAGTAAAGAAATTGAATTAGTCATTCAAAAGCTTCCTAAAAAGAAAAGTCCAGGACCAGATGGCTTCACATGTGAATTCTACCAAACGTTCCAGAAAGAATTAGTACCAATTCTCCTCAAACTCTTCGAAAAAATCGAAGCAGAGGGAAAACTACCTAATTCATTCTATGAAGCCAACATCACCCTCATACCGAAACCAGGCAAAGATATTACAAAAAAAGAAAACTACAGACCAATCTCTCTAATGAATACAGATGCAAAAATCCTCAATAAAATTCTAGCAAATCGTATCCAACAACACATTAAAAGAATTATACATCATGACCAAGTAGGATTCATCCCAGGTATGCAAGGATGGTTCAACATAAGAAAATCAATTAATGTAATACACCATATCAACAAATCAAAGCAGAAAAATCACATGATCATCTCAATTGATGCAGAGAAGGCATTCGACAAGATTCAACATCCTTTCCTGTTGAAAACACTTCAAAAGATAGGAATACAAGGGAACTTCCTTAAAATGATAGAGGGAATATATGAAAAACCCACAGCTAATATCATCCTCAATGGGGAAAAATTGAAAACTTTCCCCCTAAGATCAGGAACAAGACAAGGATGTCCATTATCACCACTATTATTCAACATTGTGTTGGAGGTTCTAGCCAGAGCAATTAGACAAGAAAAAGAAATACAAGGCATCAAAATTGGAAAGGAAGAAGTAAAACTATCACTGTTTGCAGACGATATGATACTATACGTCGAAAACCCGGAAAAATCCACAACAAAACTACTAGAGCTAATAAATGAGTATAGCAAAGTAGCAGGTTACAAGATCAACATTCAAAAATCTGTAGCATTTCTATACACTAGTAATGAAAAAGCTGAGGGGGAAATCAAGAAACGAATCCCATTTACAATTGCAACTAAAAGAATAAAATACCTAGGAATAAATTTAACTAAAGAGACAAAAAACCTATATAAAAAAAACTACAAAAAACTGTTAAAAGAAATCACAGAAGACCTAAATAGATGGAAGGGCATACTGTGTTCATGGATTGGAAGACTAAATATAGTTAAGATGTCAATCCTACCTAAATTGATTTACAGATTCAATGCAATACCAATCAAAATCCCAACAACTTATTTTTCAGAAATAGAAAAACCAATAAGCAAATTTATCTGGAAGGGCAGGGTGCCCCGAATTGCTAAAAACATCTTGAGGAAAAAAACGAAGCTGGAGGTCTAGCGATGCCGGACTTTAAGGCATATTATGAAGCCACAGTGGTCAAAACAGCATGGTATTGGCATAAAGATAGATATATCGACCAATGGAATCAAATAGAGTGCTCAGATATAGACCCTCTCATCTATGGACATTTGATCTTTGATAAGGCAGTCAAGCCAACTCACCTGGGACAGAACAGTCTCTTCAATAAATGGTGCCTAGAGAACTGGATATCCATATGCAAAAGAATGAAAGAAGACCCATCTCTCACACCCTATACAAAAGTTAACTCAAAATGGATCAAAGATCTAAACATTAGGTCTAAGACCATAAAACAGTTAGAGGAAAATGTTGGGAGATATCTTATGGATCTTACAACTGGAGGCGTTTTTATGGACCTTAAACCTAAAGCAAGAGCACTGAAGAAGGAAATAAATAAATGGGAGCGCCTCAAAATTAAACACTTTTGTGCATCAAAGAACTTCATCAAGAAAGTAGAAAGACAGCCTACACAATGGGAGACAATATTTGGAAATGATATATCAGATAAAGGTCTAGTATCCAGAATTTATAAAGAGATTGTTCATCTCAACAACAAAAAGACAGCCAACCCAATTACAAAATGGGAAAAAGACTTGAACAGATACTTCTCAGAAGATGAAATACAAATGGCCAAAAGGCACATGAAGAGATGCTCAATGTCCCTGGCCATTAGAGAAATGCAAATCAAAACCACAATGAGATATCATCTCACACCCACCAGAATGGCCATTATCAACAAAACAGAAAATGACAAGTGCTGGAGAGGATGCGGAGAAAGAGGCACACTTATCCACTGTTGGTGGGAATGTCAAATGGTGCAACCACTGTGGAAGGCAGTTTGGCGGTTCCTCAAAAAGCTGAATATAGAATTGCCATATGACCCAGCAATACCATTGCTGGGAATCTACTCAAAGGACTTAAGGGCAAAGACACAAACGGACATTTGCACACCAATGTTTATAGCAGCGTTATTTACAATTGCAAAGAGATGGAAACAGCCGAAATCTCCATCAACAGAAGAGTGGCTAAACAAACTGTGGTATATACATACGATGGAATACTATGCAGCTTTAAGACAGGATAAACTTATGAAGCATGTAATAACATGGATGGACCTAGAGAACATTATGCTGAGTGAGTCTAGCCAAAAACTAAAGGACAAATACTGTATGGTCCCACTGATGTGAACAGATATTCGAGAATAAATTTGGAATATGTCATTGGTAACAGAGTCCAGCAGGAGGTAGAAACAGGGTAAGATAATGGGCAATTGGAGTTGAAGGGATACAGACTGTGCAACAGGACTAGATACAAAAACTCAAAAATGGACAGCACAATAATACCTAATTGTAAAGTAATCTTGTTAAAACACTGAATGAAGCTGCATCTGAGCTATTGGTTTTTGTTTTGTTTTGTTTTGTTTTGTTTTGACTTTACTATTATTACTTTTATTTTTGTCTCTATATTAACATTCTATATCTTTTTCGGTTATGTTGTTAGTTCTTCTAAACCGATGCAAATGTACTAAGAATTGATGCTCATGCATCTATGTGATGAAGTTAAGAATTACTGATTGCATATGTAGAATGGTATGATCTGTAAATGTTGGGTTAATTTCTTTTTTTCCGTTAATTAAAAAAAAAAAAAGAGAAGGGGTAATTGGAGCTGAAGTGATACAGACTGTACAACGGGACTGGATATAAAAACTCAGAAGTGGACAGCACAATACTACCCAATTGTAATGGAATTATGTTAAAACACTGAATGAAGCTGCATGTGAGGTATAGGGGTTTTTTTTTTCTTTCTATTAATGTTTTAATTCTTATTCTGTTGTCTTTTTATTTCTTTTTCTAAATCGATGCAAATGTACTAAGAAATGATGAATATGCAACTATGTGATGTTATTAAGAATTACTGATTGTACATGTAGAATGGAATGATTTCTAATTGTTTTGTTAATTCTTTTTTAATTAATAAAAAAACTATAAAATAAAAAATAAATAAATAAGTAAAAAAAAGAATAAAGCATTATGCTACTTTATATTATACTACCATATAGTACTTCCATATTTATCTGCACTAAGTTGTAGAAAGGCTCTCAAATATACCCTTACATCTCAATATTCACTTCTTCCTCTCTCTTTCAAATCCATTTACTGGAACATAGTGTACATATTGTGGTTGTGCATTTTGACCTTTTTGGGGGTTACAAGGTGATAAAGATAATTATAAATACCTTTTTCCAAAATTCATTCCATATTTCCCTTGTGCTCAGTTGTATGGGATCCTTCACCTGGTAGGATGATCTAAACATTCACTCTTGATGGGCTTGGGTCTTTATTGATCATGCATAAATTGATTGTCTCCATTTCCTATTGATTTTAAACATAAGGCATGTGGTACTAAGGAACTCTAAGGGATCACCTTGTATTCCACCCATATTCCTTCTAACCACCTTTGGGTAGTAGCAGTCTCACTTCCCTTTGGTAATCAACATCAATCTCCTAAGTCAGTAGAGTAATATCCTATTTTGTCTATTAATTCTGAGAGATGAAAAAGACAAAGATGCTGGGTGGCATTCTTAATATCCTGTTCAATGGAATGATTGTTCTGTCTCTTGTTAGAATTATTCCTCCCTCTGTAACTAAGATATCAAGAGAAACAGAGCCTAAGGTTATAGTTGCAGGATGGAGAAAAATTGCTAGTTGATCACTAGGGGAAATGGTTCCACTCTGATTTATATTCATTGATTCCTGTACCCATGTTTTCTGGCTATGGAAGAAACTGAACCATATATGAGATGCTGATTTAAAGTATATTCCCCCTCCTGGAAAATACAGGCCAAGGAGGTCAATTATTGTCACATAGTTGACATTGATTAAGTTTTCAGTAAGTCATATGATCATTCAATCAATCAAGTTGTTAGAGGATGATTGGAAACATGGTATGCTCAGTAAATTTCATCAGCTGGTGTCCATTGCCCTACTTCATGTGCTGTAGAGTGAGTTCGTTCATCAGATGCAATCTCGTAAAATATCATTAGAGTGAATAAGGCACTTTGTAATTACATGGATGGTAGCTTGGAGAAAATCCTTTAGTATAGGGAAGAAAAAGTATAGCCAGAGTGAGTGTATTCCAATAAGAAAAAAAACCCTGCAACTTTCATGATGGAAGAAGTTCAAATGCAATCAGCTTCTCCTTGGTTAGGCTGTTCATCACATTGGGGAATGGGCCATATCAGAATCAGTGTTGTTACTAGCAGATTGGGCACTCAGTGAATAACCAGATTCACTTATGAAATTATTCCCACAGGAAGGATTGCCCTTCAACACTGTCTTTGAAGGACATCCAAGAAAGCACCTGCAGTGTTGCAGCTGTGCAGTTTTGCATGTCATCTGCACATTATAGAGAACTGCTTATAAACAAGACCTATGTTACCCCTTCCTCAGTCAGTTCATAATAGGAAACTCTTCAAGAGGCCACAGGTGTGAGTTGTAAGAGAGACAGTGACAGTAATATGGCAGGAGTGAAGGCCATCGATATTTGTGGTGCTTATTTGAGGAACTTTCTTGGACTTGGGGCCTGTATTAGCTTGATCTTGACTATACAACTTCCATTGGAAGATGGTGTATTATCCTTGTATAATGTAGATGAGGAATCCCAGGCTTAGAGAGATTGGTAATGTTCGAGTGGATTTGCTATCTAAGGTCTGCTTATCCTCCTTTGTTCAGAGGACACAAATTCCACAAATTAAGAAAGAAATTTGTTAAAGCAGCTCAATTTGCCTGAAGAGCTATAGGGTTGCTCTCCTCTGAAGATCAGATATTACTATGGGAACTGCTGCCAATGGACTTGAATTTTTAAAAATAATGTTTATGATCAGTTCCTCTGTCAGGAGGATCCAGATGTGAGCACTTAATCACCAAATAGAATTTGAGTTTTTCTACCATTATGAAGAGTAGAGTCAATGTGGAAATCAGAATACTGTGACTTGCAGAAACCTGTGGGATTGGCTAGTTGATTATATGGCACCTGGAACTGAAATATGCAGGCATTTATTAACTTATTATTTGATAAATTTTCCCTCTATAAGCAGAAAAGTTTTAAGTTAAGGGAATTATGGTTTTTACAAAGATGTCTCTTGTTGTGGGGCATGCCAAAAGAGAGACCACACAAGTCAAAGCAATTTGCAAGCCAATTAGGAGACTTTATTAGCCTGCCAGCGACTGCCTCAGAAACTCAAGAAGGAGGAATCAGAGAGCAGCCCCGAGGAGTTCTCAAGGGGGGCTTATAAAGGTAAAAACCACAAGCATATCCACAGAAGCAGGAAAAGGGACATTATCTTTTTGAGCCACATCTTGGTTTGCAGCTGTAAGCAAGCAATCTTATCTACAGAAGCAGAGAAATGCCATCTGCTCTTGCACAATACATCCCATTCTTTTACTTTCTTAACAATGATTACTGTTCAATTTTTAACTCTTGGAAACTTCCCACCCTGGATCTTGTGACTCCGAATACCTTCTTCTTGCTAGGGCCTGATTTATTGCTCCTGACCCCCCACATCTCTGATGGAGAAATGGAAATTTTCAGACATTTTTGGGATCACTATACATTGGCTCTGAAATGACAATAATTCCTAGAAATCCAAAATATCACTGTATTCTACCAGTCAGGGTTGTGGTTCAGGGGCTTAAGGTGATCAATCAAATTTTAGCTCAGGCTTGTCTTACAGCGGGACAGGGTCTCTTTGTACCTATTCTTTGTCCTGCCTCCAGTTCCAGAATAATATTTGGTATAGACCTATTCAACAACTAACAGAATCTTCACATTGTTTACCTGCTTTGTGATGTGTGGCTATTATAGTATGAAAGACCAAGTGGAAACCATTAGAAAGACTTCTAACCAGCAAAATATTAAAGCAAAAAGAAATACCACATTGATGGAGAAGTTATAGATAGTACTGTTTCTATCAATGATTTGAAATTTGCAGGGATGGTAACTCCTACCACATCCCCATTCAACTCCCTATTTGGCAACCAAAGAATACAGGGGGATGAATTATTGTAATCATAGCAGCTTGAGAAATCATGCATTCTCAGGTAACTGAGATGAAGCTATTGATCTAGCAAATGCTTTCTACACAGCATCTGTTAACAAACACAACCAGAGATAGTTTTATTTCAGTTGCCAGGGCCAGCAATATACCTGCATTGTCCTACAATTAAGAGTATACCAACCATCAAGCACGATGAGATAGTGTGCAAATTACTTGATTTCCTTTCCCTTCCATAATGCTAGTGAGTAAGAAGAAACTACTACTCAATACTCATTTCTAAGGCATTTGTATGTCAGAGTATGGGAGATAAATACATCAAAATTTCTATGTTAGTAAAATTTTTAGGCATCCAATCATGTGGATTATGTGAAGTTATTCTTTCTAAGACAAAGTTTTTCTGACCTCTCCTACAAATGAAAAAAGATTCACAAAGCATAAAACCATCTGGTGAGTTGCAGAAATGTAGGGCTATGATGGTAATGAGTGTTTTTCCTTGTTTTCCTATGAATATGTTTGATATATAAATAAAGGAAATATGTGTGTTTTTTTCCCTTTAATCCCCTCACCATATTACAAAAGTTGTAATAACTTTATGCTATAGCGTTTAAGTTGAAGGCTATCAAGGAATAAATATCACCCAAGGACTTGTATCTTCTTCTGGGGAAATGGTTAGTGTGTTTCCAGATGTAAACAAAACAATAGAATTATATTAGCCAAAATTATGGCTGTTACTGTTTTTATGGAAAGAGTAACTAGGGTTTAAAGAAATGCTCATGAGTGCCAATGACAATGCATATTTAAATTCATGTATCATTTCATGTTTTGTTTTGTTCAGCAAGTGCTTGCCTGTTTGTTACTGAGAATATATTTCATAGATAGATTTAAATCTTCAGTCTTTTTAATGTATGTATGACTGATTACATCTAGAACCAACAAAGGAAATTGCCTTCAGCAATGACAGGAATATTCTCTTGCAATCAATAGCATGTCTGAATGCAAGCTAAGAGTTTCAGAAGTCAGAAAGAAGAATTTCTATTTCTACTTCAGGAATCCCAATTTTCCTGGGGATTTGAATGTCATCTTCACTGAGTTTTCAACTTGTGTTCTTCCCTATGGAATTCATATTTA
This sequence comes from Tamandua tetradactyla, assembly GCF_023851605.1. NCBI lineage: Eukaryota > Metazoa > Chordata > Mammalia > Pilosa > Myrmecophagidae > Tamandua > Tamandua tetradactyla. Next base: position 651,421 of record NC_135351.1, on the reverse strand, counting down.
CCATTTCCTAAGATTGTGTGAGCAAATTCCTATATAAACATTTTAATGTTTTCACATATCTTATTGTTTCTGTTTTGTGGAGAACCCTAATATACCAATCAAGTAAGAAGAGAATGAGTAAAATAATTAAATAAAAATACACAAAAAGGGGCAGCTCATAGCCATATGAAGATGGATATTGAAGTCAACAACAATATCCATTATAATAGTGGATTTATCTATTTTTCCTTTCACTTTTATGAGGGAATCAAACCTGAGTCTCTGGCATGGCAGGTGAGAACTCTGCATGCTGAGCCACCATGGCTATAGAGTGGTCTTATGTTGGATTTATATTAAATAGAATATATTTGTAACTCTAGGGCAAACACCTTCCAAATTTGAAAAGAATGTACTAAATATGTCCAGAGAAGTATTAATATGGAATCATTAAAAATATTAATTTTAAACCAAAATAGGCAGAAAAGTTTGAGTGTGTCAAATATCAAATCCAATTATTAGAAAACAGTTACAATCATGATAGGCATTAATGTAACTAGATCAATTGTAATTTTGAATGTGAATCATCTAAACACCACTCAAAATCAAGAGCCATCATATCTGTAAAACAGATTTAACTTACGACAAATAAATTGTCAATGGGATAAATAGCCAGACCCAAATATATGAAATGTGGAAGAAATTCACTTTAGATGTAAAAATTCAGATGAGTTAAATGTTACTGAGAAAGAGATGCCATATTAACACAAATAAAAAGAAAGCTGAAATAGCTACGTTCATTTGAGAAAATTCAGACTTTAGGACCCAGAAGTTTATCAGCAATAAATAAATAAAGAGCCAATTGTTTGAGAGGAAATAAAAAATCCTAAGTATGTATACATTTAAAAGCAGAGTTTCAAAATATGTGAAGCAAAACCTCATAAAACTGAAAGGAAAAATAGATAAATCCACTATTATAGTTGTTAACTTCAATAGCCATCTTCATATTTGAAAGATCAAGCAAGCATAAAATTAGTAAGGGTATAGTTGACCCAAACAACATTGTCAATCAATTTGATCCAATATACATGTATTGAATACTCCATACAAAAATGGTAAAACACACAATACACATTCCTTCAAGCACATATGAAACTTTCATCCAGATAGACCACATTCTGGGACATAAAGCACTCTTAACAAGTGTAAACATTAGAAGCCATTCAAAAAATGTTCTCAAACCAAAAGAACTAATAAAATATCAATGAATAACAGAAAAGTAGCTACAAGGGTATAAAATATTTTATATTACATACACATGTAAAATATTGCAGGGTCAAAGAAGAATTCTTAAAGAGTTTTAGCAATGCTATGAATGAATCAAAATTAAAATGCAACTCATTAAAATGATTGGGATATGGCCAAATCAATATTTAGAGTGAAATTCCTAGTATCAAAATCTGAGGGCAGGCCATGGTGGCTCAGCAGGCAGAGTTTTCGCCTGCCATGCCTGAGACCTGGTGCCTGCCCATGTTAAAAAACAAGAAAACAAATAAAAAAAACATGTATTAGAAACAAAGAAAGATAACACAGTTATTAAAATGTATTTCACCTGGGGAAACTTGTGAATAAGATCAAGTTATGCCCCATATACAAAGAAATGATATAATCAAAAGTATTATAGATATTAAGAAAATTAGAAACAAGAAAATAATAGAGAATATCAACAAAGCAAAATATGGCTCTTTGACAATATCAATAATTTACAACCAGTTTAATGAAGATAAAATGAAAGAAGATACTGCCATTAGCAAATGAAAAGACACTATTGGGCTATAAGAAACTACAGAATATATGTCAAATGTTTTATATCAAAGTAAAGGTTTGTGAAAGTGATAACTGTTCTTAAGATGGTTATATATATGGGTTTCCTTGTTGTTAGGAAATGTACATGGGAGTATAATGTTTTCAAAGAGCATTATATATACAACCTACTCTCAGATATTTAGATAAAAGGTAGACTGCCAGATCAATTTTTAGACAGAAGTATAGATAGAATGATACAGTTGATGTGACAAAATGTTAAAGTTGTTAGATCTTTCTGGAGTAGGGGTTTATGCTGTAGTTTTCTGTCAGGGTTTCATACTGCTTTGCAACTTTCCTGTAAATTTGCTATTACTTCAAACTAAACTCCTTAAGTTAAAAATGGAAACTGGCTATTACTACTTAGTCTTTGGACATTAAAAGGATAATATAAGAATACTTTATATGAACTAGACCAAAATTATTATTGAATAATTATTATTATTGAAAAATACACACGGTCAAAACTCAAACAGGAAAAGCAGCTGACAAAATCTAACATTCACCCAGGATTTAAACAGAAAATAATAAAAATTCAGCAATTAGGAAGTTGTCCATTTTGTCAATGTTATCTAGTTTACTATCATGTAATTGGCTCATAGTATCTTCTCATTATCTCCTTTCTTCCAATGGGGTTGATGGTTATGTCCTCTCCCCCATTTCTGATTTATTTATTTGCATCCTTTTTCATTTTTTTTTTGTCAGCCTAGGTAAGAGTCCATCAAGTGTATTGATTTTTTCAAATAACTAACTTCTGGTTTTGCTGATTCTCTTTATTGTTTTATTTATTTCTTAACTTCATGTATTTCTACTCTAATCCTTTTTATTTCTTTCATTTTGTTTACCTTGGGGTCAGTTTGCTGTTCTTGCTGTAGTTCCTCCTGGTGAGCAGTTTTGTCCTCAATTTTTGCACTTTCTTCTTTTTTCATATAAGGATTTAGGACAATAAATTTCCCTCTGAGCAATGCATTTGCTTCATTCCATAAGTGTTGATATGTTGCATTTTCATTTTGATTTGCCTCAAGATATTTACTGATTTATTTTTTAATTGCATCCTTGACCCACTGGTTGGTTAAGAATTTGTTGTTTAGCCTCCGTATTTTTCTGAATTTTCTGGCCTTCTACCTGTTACTAATTTCTAACTTCATTCAATTATGAATCAAGAAAGTGTTTTATATAATTTCAAATGTTTAAAATTTCTTGACACTTGCTTTGAGACCCAACATGTGTCTGTCCTGTGGAATGATCCATGAGCACTTGAGAAAAATTTGTATTCTGCTATTGTGAGGTGTAGGGTTCTGTAAATGTCTAAGTCTAGTTCATTTATTGAAATACTGAAATATTCTCAACTAATGAGTGATTGGGATTGCTGCTCTCCAAAACCCAGAGGAGGAAATATTTTATAAATAACTCTCTGACTTTGAAATCTAATGGAGTATGCCCTGCCAGTTTTAAGAACTGTGTCCAGTGAACCCCATTTTCATTTCAATTTTTCCTTAGGGGAAAGGGAACACGTATCCTATGACTCTCTCTCCTTTGTAACTTGGAAGGAGATAACTTGTTCTGAGTTTCACAGCTCAACAGCCAGAGGAGAATATTTGCCTTAGGACAGTGTATAATTATCCTAGGTCATTACTTTCAAATTCTGCCTTCCATCCAACAGCAGTATTCAATTTTGTAAAATTCTCTTCTACTTTAAAATAAGGATCACTATCCTTCCAGTTGGCCATAACATATGCATTTTTTTCTGTTTAAAATCTCATTGGAAGCACATTTAGCATCCATATTACTATCAACAGCTTCTTCAAAGCAATCCAAGCCTTTCCTATTTACCTCCACCCAAGTCTTCCAGAATGCTTCTGTGTTGGTTTGAAAGGATGTATGTACCCTAGAAAAGCCATGATTTAATCCTAGTCCCATTTTATAAATCCAGGCATTTCTTCTAATCCCTATTCAGTACTGTATGTTTGAAACTGTAATAGGATCATCTCCTTGGAGATGTGTCTCAATCAAGAGTGGTTGTTAAACTGGATTAGATGGAGACCTGTCTCCACCCATTCAGGTGGATCTTGATTAGTTTACTGGAATTCTATAAAAGAGAAAGCATTTTGTAGAAAGAGAGATTCAGAGAGAGCAGAGAAGAATGACAGCCATGAGAAGCAGAGAGTCCACCAGCCAGCAACCCTTGGAGATGAATAAGGAAAATGCCTCCTGGGAAGCACTGTGTTTACTATGTGCTCTCTCACTTGAGAGAGAAACCCTGAACTTCATTGGCCTTCTTGAATCAAGGTATCTTACACTGGATGCTGTAGATTGGATGTTTCTATAGACTTGCTTTAATTGGGACATTTTCTCAGCATTAGAACTGTAAACATGCAACTTATTAAATTCCCCTTTTAAAAAGCCATTCCATTTCTAGTATATTGTGTTCTGGCAGCTAGCAAACTAGAACAGATTTTAGTACTGGAGAGTGGGGTGCTGCTGCAGTTTGCAAATACCAAACAGGTTGGAACAGCTTTTTAAATGGAGAGTCTGGAAGAGGTGTGAGAAGCTTGATAGAGAAGGCTTAGAAAGCTTTGAAGTGACTCTTGGTAGAAATGTGGACTCTAAAGATACCTCTGACCATGCTTAGACAAAGATGAGGCACATATTCTTGTAGACTGGAAGGAAAGCAAGCCTTGTTTTAAAATTGCAGATAATCTGGCAAAGTTGACTAGTGGCTTTGGCTGGAAGGCAGATTTTAAAAGCCATGAACTTGGATATTTAGCAGAAGAGATCTCCAAATTAAATGTGGAAAGTGCAGCCTGGTTTCTCCTCCCAGCATATAGTGAAATACAACAGGAGAGAGATAAGCTGAGAACTGAACTCCTGCATATAAAGAAACCAGAAATTGATGTTCTGGAAAATTCTGGACTTCCAGGAAGGGAGTCCCGAGAGAATAGTGCCCCATGTGAAGATCTGGCTAAATGTGGAACTAGTCAGCCATTTCAGAGAAAGCCAGGATTGAATATGGAGTTATCCAGGAAGGATTGCAGAAACTCCTTATGTCTGATTGGCATGATCTAAGTTTACTGCATAGAAAGCCAATGAGAGTGCTGTGGGACCTGTATAAACAGAGTGACTGCCAGTCTGGACTGGAGGGCTAAGAGAAGGGACACATGGGAGGAAAAAGAACTTCAGAGGCAATGCCATGAAGGCTGAGATCTGAAGTCAAGAAGCCTCAAGCCGGGAGAGTGGACCCATACAAGCATGTGGAGAGGTTGGGTTTGCCCCAAAGGCAGAGAATGGGCCTTCCACCTCACTGCAGTGGAAAAGTCATGCTGCCTCAGGCCTTGGAGAGGGTGAAGCACATTCCTTGGTGTTTGGAGAAAGCCTGGCTGCCACCACATGGAAGGGCTGAGTATGTGCCCCAGAGATGGCAGAGAGCCCAGGTATGGCCCCAATGTTTAGAGAGGGTGGAGCTGAGAAAAAGGTGGTCTCCCAAACATCCCCCAAGGCTGCATTCAGAGAGAGGCAGGCCTCTGCATAGGCCCTTGGAAAGGGTGACACTGCTGCTTTCTAAAGCTCTAAAGATAAATAACTCTCAGACTTTGAAATCTAATGGTCTTTGCCCTGCAGGTTTTTGAAACTGTATGGGTCCAGCGACTCCTGTGTTCCTTCCTCCCTATGGAAATGTGCATATGTATCCTAAGACTGTTCCTCCTTTGTATGTTGGCAGCAAATAACTTGTTTTGAGTTTTTACAGGTCCAGAGCCAGAGAAGAACTTTGCCTTAGAGAAGACCATGCCTGTAACTAACTTTGATAGGAGTTTGTACTATTTCTAATTTTGTATCTCATTTGTATTGCTACTGAAATGGTTTAAGGATTTCTGATATTGTGATGGAATGAATATATTTTGCATATTGAAAAAATATGACTTTTTTAGGGTCCAGAAGGTGGAATGTGCTGGTTTGAAAGGATGTATGTACCCTAGAAAAGCCATGATTTAATCCTAAGCAATCTTGTGGGAGCAATAATTTCTCTTAATCCCTATTCAGCATTATAGGTTGGAAACTTGATTGGGTTATCTCCATGGAGAAGTGACTCAATCACTGTGGGTATTAAACTTGATTAGGTAGAGATGTGACTCCACCCATTTGGGTGGGTCTTGATTAGATCCTAATCAAGATCCTAATCCTAGATTACTGGGATCCTATAAAAAAAGGAAACATTCTGGAGAATGCTGGGGATTCAGAGAGAGCAGAGAAGAATGACAGAACCACAAGAAAACCACAACAGAGTATCCTGTAAAACCATAAAGCAGAGAGTCCACCAGCTTTTGGAGATGAAGAAGAAAAATGCCTCCCAGGAAGCTGGAGAGGAAGCTAGTAGATGATGCTATGTTCACCATGTGCCCTTCCAGCCAAGAGAAAAGCCCTGACTATGTTCACCAAGTCCCTTTCCATTTGAGAGAGAAACCTTGAACTTCATTGGCCTTCTTGAATCAAGGTATTTTTTCCTGGATACTTAGATTGGGCATCTCTGTAGATCTGCTTTAATTGGGACATTTTCACAGTCTAAAAACTGTTAACTTGCAACTTGTTAAATTCCTCTTTTTAAAAAGCCATCCCATTTCTGCTATATTAGCATAACAGCAGCTAGAAAACTAGAACATGATTACATAATGTATCTCAACAGAATTATATTTAATAAAAATTTCCTTGGTGTTATGCACAAAAACTGTTCTGTCAGAAGTCTCTTTCCAAATAAAGAAAAAACCTCAATTGAAATCTTCAATTAAAAATAGAAGTTAAATGCAAGCAAGACTGCCAACCCTAATGGAAAGTTTTTTTCTTCAATATTAAGTCATAAAAATAAAACCAGCATATGCTGGATGTGGCCAAACATCTAATTTGACTCCTCCCTATTTGCCATTGTTTTTCAAAGATTAATTAAATAAAATCCCTTGAAAATGTGAAAAAAGTAGGACATTTATTAATAAAACTACAAAATCTGATGAAGATATGTAATTTGTTTAAAATATTCTAGGAAGAATGATGAGTTCTCCTAATTTATATTTTTGATACAATTGAAATACAAAATATGGACATTATCATGGATGATATTATCATGTGGTCCCATGGTGCTGAATTTCACTGACAACATGAATAAAGAAGAAACAGCTGTGTGATAGCATAAGGTGACTCTTATAAGAACATTTGTGACTCATAGGAAGAGGTCAACTTGTCAATATCAACAGGAGTTTGGAAGAAGTTGATTCCAACCCTCATGGATGACTTTGAAGGGTTCAAGATATCAGTGAAGGAAGTAATGGCAGATGAGGAGGAAATAGCAAAAAAAAAAATTGAATAGAAGTGGAGCCTCAAGGTGTGACTGAATTTTGCAATCTGATGATAAAACTTAAGTGAATTAGGAGTTGCATTTTATGGATGAAGAAAGAAATTCGTTTCTTGAGATGGAATCTACTCCTGGTGAAAATTCTGTAAACATTCCAGAAATGACAAGAAAAGATTTTGAAGAGTACAGAAAGTTAGTTGATAATACAGAGTCAGGGTTTGAGGGGATTGGCTCCAAATTTGAAAGCAGTTCTACTGGGTGTAAAAAAACTATCAAACAGCATCACATGCTATAGAGAAATATTTCATGAAAGGAAGGCAATCAATGAGGCAACTCCATTGCTGTCTTATTTTAAGAAATTGACACAGCTACCCCAAACTTCAACAAAATCCACCCTGATCACTCAGTGGCCATCAATATCAAGGCAAGACTCTCCACCTGCAGAAAGATTATGACTTCTTGATAGTGCCAATGTTGATTAATTTTTCTAACAATAAAGTAGTTTAAAGTATGTATGTTTCTTTTTTAGACACAATGCTATTTCACACTTAAGAGGCAATACTATAGTTATAAATATGTTTATATGCACTGAGAAACCATAAATCTCATGTAGTGGTTTGTAAGTGAAACTACCAATATCTTCAACTTATGCCAGTACATATACATATTTTTAATATATATGATATTACCCCACAAATGTGAAAATTATAGAAGTTAAATGTAAGGAGTTTGCAAAGGGATAAAAATAGGGAAACAAGCACTTCAAGAGAAGAAACATTAGAAACATGACATTCATTCAGTAAGAAACAATAATATAAAAATCTCACAATATATCAGAAATTTTCGAGTAAAAATAAAGGAAATTTATAGAAAAGTAGTAAGAAGAATGTCAACTATTTCAACAGGTAACATTAGACAAATGAGAAAAGGTAAATTTAAATCAAGTGATCAATTAATTGATAAACAAAAATTGCAAAACAAAACAGAAATAGACTGTGGCATGGGCACATAAGAGTTCATATGCTTTTTTTCACATGGGGTAAGATCACATGAAAATTGTGATCATTCTGTTTAGTGCACAGGATGTTTTATCCTTTATATTTGCTGATAATGAGTAGTATTTTAAGTCATATATGTGCCCAAATAGCATCATAACTCTTAGGTACTTATACGGAGGAACAGAGAATTGATCAAACAGAACACACCTGCATCATATGAATGACAAACTGGAATTTTCTGGATAGAGAGAATTTACTATAAAACTCCTATAGATCCTACACACACACACAAACACAAAGACACAATGGACTCTGTTGTATAAAGTGAGGTAAGCATTGAGTAGGGAAAGCTGGTGTTCTTGATTCCCTTAATAATCTTTATTTTTCATTTTTAATGCAGAATATCATCAAGAAGGAATCATTTGTCATATGGTGAAAGACTGTATGATCTTGGATTTTTCTGGCCCACGGGAGATTTCATTATTAAAACTTCAATTTAGAAAACAAAACAAAAACAAAAAAACTTCAATTTTTATAGTAATTTACCTGGCAGCTCTGATGGGGAATGTCATTATCATCATACCCTCCTTGGTTATGCCATCACAAGCCTTTGTATCTTTTCTTAAGGAATCTGTCACTCTTTCATCTTGCCTCATTTCTGACATTGTGCCCCACAAGCTTGCTCCTTGACCCACAAAAACTCCATCTTATTCCTTGGCAGTCCAGCCAGGTCTTTTATTTGCCATTTTCAGCAGGTGCAGAGCTGTTCCTTCGCATGATGCTTACCATTCCCTCCATCTGCACTAAGTCATCATGAACATGGACACAAGCATGTGGATGGCAGCTGTGTCTTGGTTCAGGCATGGCTGTACGTGAGTCATAAACACTATGGGCATCTTTTCTTTATTTGGACTCAACAATTTTTTAGCAATATTCACCAGTTGCTAGCTATTTCCTGTTCAGAGCATAAAGCTACAGAAATTGTGCTCACTCTCATTAGTGCAGTACTTGATGTATGCTGCTGCATAAGCACCCTAATCTCATATGTCTATCTTGTTTCTACTATCAGAAAGACTGAATTCACAGAAAGACAGTCAAAACCTACTTGAGTTACCTCCCACATCTGGCATGTATTGTATTTATAATAATACAATAATACAAAAAAATACAATAATACAATAATACAAAAAAATACAATTTTTTCCTTCAACTGTATTCATTTCTCATATAAAACCCATTTTAGAGTTTATATCAGTCACTGATCTTATTTTATCTGCTTTCTATATTGTGTTGCCCCCTCCCCTTAATCCCATCATATACACCCTGAGAAATATGACCATGAAGACAGGTTTAGAGAAGTTCATCACTAGAAAATTCTTGATAAAATAAAATATTCTTATATTCATGAGGGTAGTAGTGATTCCCTTTTAAAATATGTGTTAGTAAAGTGTAAATATTTGGTCTGTTGCAACCTGTGCCTATTTACGGTACTACCTGGAACTATTGTGTATTACTTGCTAACTGGAATGAAAAATATTAACTAGTTATTGATGAAGCCATGTTTGTGTCTGAAACTTTACAGCTTCTGAGCTTAACACAAAGCTTACCAGGCTGAATTTTGTACCCCAACAAAAAGTGCTTTTAATTTTAATCTGCATGTCTTTAGATTAAATTTATTTGAAATAATTCATTGAATTTATTTGTAAATAGGACTTTTAAAAGATATTATTATTTAAGGTGTGGTCTACTGAATCAAGATGGGTCTTAGTCAATATTCCTGGAAGCCTTGCAGAGAGATGGCCATAGAAAGAAGTTGGAAGTAAGTAGAAATAAGTGAAGTATAGACCCAAGAAGAGAGATCTCCATGTAAGGGTTGGCCAAGATGCACGCTAAGGAGCTCCAAAGCAAGCCAGCAACAGAATGTCTCAGATTGGGAAGAAAGAATGGCCTTGATGCCACCTTGATTTTGGAGTTATCATCTCCAAACCTATGAGACAGACAGAGGGAGATGAATGCTTTCAGAGGAGTTTATTTTCAGCTCTCTTTTCATGGAGGATCCTGAGGCAGGGAGGCTCACAACTCATGTCAGGCAGCTCTTCCATTAGTTCTCTCTCTGCCTTTTGTTTTCCCTTAAACTACTCCTTCCACTCTCCATTCCAAATTGATGGATATTGCACAAAATAATGTCCTAAAGACAAAGTCTGCTCCAGATTAAAAGGAAATATTCATGGAATGATTGTGTATTGGATATTAGAATATAGACTTATAGGTAGGCATATATAGATAAAGATATATTTATAGATATAAAGTTGTTATTGAGAAATTTTAACCACATTCACATAAGGTATGAAGATTTTATAATAGTAAAATAGAAGATTTTAATAATACTGATTCTATATTACTAATCTATTTTTGTTATTATTTGCTATTAATTATTTACTTATTCAAGTCTAAGTAATATCTTAAGTTTTGCTTAATTTTGCTGTTTCCTATTGTACTCAACAAAGGTATTTTGAATAATGTTAGAATCCTTTCATCCATTTTCATGCTTTCTGCTTTTGCTTTAATTTTATGATATTAATGCTTGCCAATCTGAATTTTGGAAGAACAGAGTGCTGTAACTACTAAAAGGCTGGCCTCTGTTTTGAACTCTTCAAAACAGGTAAAACATTTTATCATTTGCTTTCACACTCCAAAAAGTTACATGATATTTTTCTATCATTTTAACTCAGTATTCACAGTATATGTTCTCTGTTTCAAATCCATGACCTAAAAATAATTGTCTCCTATATTTTATTCATTACAAATTATGAAAAAATAATATGAATGTTCAGAGAGCTAAAATAACATTATGATACTATTTACATTGACATGTCTAGATGACAAGTCCATATTGTATTACTTTTTTTGGCACGGCCAGGTTCTGGGAATCGAACCTGGGTCTCTGATTCTGCAGACAAGAATTCTTGCTACTGAGCCAACATTGCATTGCCCCATATCGTATTTTTTTTCACAAAAGGGAAATTTAATAAAGATTTAGTTCAACTATAAAAATACATATCGTCTAACAAACACTAAACAAAGATCTGAGATATAGGATATTTAAAATACAGTTCTCTTGGATCAGCACCAAAAATATCTTTACTTTTCTGCACAGCCTGTGTCATATTTTTTGGGGGGTGGTGCAGGGTGGTGCATGGTGGAGGAATCAAACCTCGGTCTCCTGCATGGAAGGTAGGCATTCTACCACTGATCACCCATGCACCCTGTGTCATGTTGGTAAGTATAAGTAAGTTAAAGTTATTTTTGGTGAAAATCACAAAATCCACAGAAATCATTAAAGATATATCTAAACAACTTTCAAAGGAATTTGACATCAAAGTCAGACAATTAACTTGGAAGGACATCATAATGAGTACCATCGAATTTTGGTAGTAAGACCTTAGACATCAATTTTGTATCACTGGAATATTTTACATCTCACACAAAGGAGGCACTGGTTCCTAGAAACTTATGAAAATTATTAGGACTGTTAACACAGAGGTGAATAATTTGTGCAGTCTTCCACAATTTCAAAGAGGTAGTGATAGATAACTTGTCCTCCTGGAAGATATCAAATACAGTTTCTTCCAAGTTGTTTCTCAGCCCTGGTTTGATGTAACAGTTCATCAGAAGAAATTCTAGGGTATCTTTGCTGTCTATGTTTCCAGCAGCAAGATGTATGGGAGTGAAGAGGCCTTTCATTTGGGCACTGACATCTGCATCATGTGAATAATGAAAGAAGCCATGTTGGAATCATTCCACTAGCAGGCACTGTGCAGGGGTGTCCAGCCATCTGCAATCACAGCATGAACATCAGTCCCTTGCATGATCAATTTACAGATGATATCTAGCTGCCCACTGTAGGCTGCTCGATGAAGAGAGTGTACTCATATTCATCTCTACTGTCCACGTGAGCAGCCTTCTCAGAAAGTAATCTCCACACTATAGAAAGCCGATTTCTTTCAGCAGCCCAAAGAAGCAATCTGCTTGGATCTTTTTACATTTTCTTTTCCTGTAATGAATACTACTCTTTGGCTTTTCATCTTATTCTTCATCTTCATCAGAATCACCTACCCAGAGAATTTGGTTACCAGAAGGAACAAAGCGTCCTTGTGTTTCCAATAATTCAAGTTGGTTAAAGTGTTCAGAGAAGTTCAAGGAATTCTCTGGTTCTGTTTTTTTTAATCATCATACATTTTCTCTTTTTCCATTTTTACTGCTATTCTGAATAGAAAGCATTTCAAATGCCAGGGTATAAATAATCTTTTTAGAGATGAATTATGTCTGCCTTATTTTATTCAACAGGATCTGAGTGAGGGGAAATAACTACTGATCTCCCATATTGTATTTTAACATAAAACTAAATGTTTTGTGTGCATTAGACAAGAAAAACACAAATTAAATCAAACAAAATACAGTTTTGGTTTCAATAACATTTAAAACATATTTATATCTACTTCCTCCCCTAAGACAATTAAATGGGGTAAAATGAAGAGGTAATTTCTACCTACAAAGACAAAGAAAAGGAGGAAAGGAGCCACTACAGATGGGAAATACCAGGTATTTCGTATCATATGAGAGTTCATACAAAGGGGGGATAAAACTCCACTGTTGCTCTTTCCTCAGGAATGAAGAAGCCATTATACTCTTGACAGAAATAGCAGAATGTAGAAGCCACAAAGGTTGAAAGAAAGAAGCATCAGTCTGAAGAAAAAAGTTTCTGTAAAATGGGAGGTGGGGATGAGAACTATACATTAAAAGGGGCATTCAGATATTATATAGTGTGAATGCATTAATTTCTTCTAAAGATATTTTGCAGAATGCTGGTGGCTAAGCTCACACTTCACTGGGAGAATCCTGAGGGATTTATTTCTGGAGGAAATGACTCCTTGAAATAATTGATATTAAAGACCCTTAGAATCTCTGCATCCCTGGTCAAATAAATTGAGCTCTTCAAAAGCCCAATCCATGCTCATTGCACTTCCAAAAATCTACCTCCTTTTAATTATGAACATGTATGTTTGGGTGTTTGTAGAAAGATTCAATGTAAAGGCAGAGAGCAAAAGAAAATAATATTGACAGAAAAAAGAAATGAAGAGGAAACAAGCATTGCAGGCATTAGAACAAATACCCATAATAAAATTATCATAGGGAATAAAAGGAGAATCCCTCCAATGAGAAGTAGAGAAGAAGCACCACAGTAAATGAGAGAGATATTTTAATACGGGAAAATTCTATCTCAGAAATAAAATTGTGCCATAGAAATGCTGGAAGAAGAGTTGAGGTACATTACTAAAGGGTAAGATTCATGATAAAGAAAATGAAAACTTAAAAGAAAATTTTTAAAAATAACATCAATGAAGAAAGCTCAATTGATAAAATTCCAGAAAAAAAGAAATGAAAGGGCAGAAAGTTATCAAAAATTAAAATAAAATAAGATCACTCATCAACATGAAGTTAATTTTAAAAAATATTAAAACCATGAGTTAAAAACAGAAATTAAAATATTATGCTATGGCACATCCTTGTAAAATTCCAAAGTGCTGTGAATAGAGAGGCTCTTCTAAGATTATCCACTGACAGGAAGAAAAAAATACATATAACTGAGGTTAGATTTTAAAGGGATGAGCAGTTTTAATACTTGCAATTTTATTGGAGGCAGGGCCAGAGGTGATGAAACATTCACACTCTTAGAAAAACCAACTTTTCATTTCATTTTTTCAGGTAGTCAAAGCAGAAATCTATGAGAGGATAGATTGTTTTGACTCTCGAAAATGTAATATTATTTTGCTGGTTATGGAACTATAAATATAAAACTAATTTCCCTCAGAAATTAGAAGTAAAAAATATATCTTTATCTGAAGAAATAGTTTAAGCCAAGATATCATAGTAAGAAGATGAATGAATTAATTAATACATAATGAGGTATTGTTAAATCGAAAAAGTAATATTTTAGGCTTCACTGTAAAAAAGATACAAAAAGAAACTGGACCCCTCTCCCACTTCTGCAACTATCTCTTTTGTCAACACCCATCAACTCAAAGACCATGGAATGGGGAGGGGCTCTGTATTAGTTAGGGTTCTCTAGAGAAACAAAATCAACAAGAAATATCCATAATTATAAAATTTATAAAAGTTTCTCATGTAATGGTGGGAACATACAGTTCAAAATCCACAAGGCAGGCTGCGAGGCTGACGACTCTGACGGAGGGTCTGGATGAACTCCACAGGAGAGGCTTGCCCGCCAAAGCAGAAAGAGAGCTTGTTTCTTCTGAATCTTCCTTAAAAGGCTTCCAGTGATTAGATTAGGCATCACTCATTGCAGAAGCTGTGGATCCAGCCAACGCTGCATGGAATGTCCTCATAGCAACAGACAGGCCAGTACTTGCCCAACCAGATATCAGGTACCGCCCACCACCTGGCCAAGCTGACACATGAACCTGACCATGACAATTTCTTGGTCAGTCTGTTTTTTTTTTCAGATAGTGGTCAGTTTCAAATATAAGTCAGATCATGTCGCTTCTCTAATCAAACAATCCAAAGTTTTCCTCTCACACACAGCACAAATTAAAAATATGTCCCATGAACAGCAGGTTCCACTGTTGGCAACTCTCTTTCATTTCCTCTTGTTCATCTCCTCCTTGTCCTCTTCGTGAGAATGCGCTGCCGTATGCTGATTGGATGGAATCTCCTACCTCAGGGGTGGGCTTTTCAAACACTGCCAGTCAAGCCCTCTCCAGGTAGGCTCCCTCATTTGCTCATCAGAAAACTCTGCCTCCCACCAAAGGAAAATTCGCTGGTGAGAGGCAAAGGTATTCCCACTTAAATCTGAACTTTGACTTGCTGCATTGATTTAACCCAAGCAACATCATGGAAGCTACTCAAGAAATGAAGACTAATTGGAAGCTAGAATTGATTATAGCTCTGTCCATAAATTGCAACTGACAAAATAAAAATATGACATACTAATCCACTAATTAGTAAGATTTTATTATTGGCTGACACCAATTAAGAAAGAGAATGAATATAAAGGTAGCCTATTCTCCCTTTAAGATAAACCGATAAATTGTCATTCCTGAGCACTGTTCTGGGAGAGCAGAAACAGAAGAAAATGTTCAAACTCTTTAGCTTTCTGTTCTTCCAACACAGACACCAATGAAGTCAGATAATGTGGGCATCATAGGAGTGTTGAGAGAAATAGACACATCCTCTGGTCTCTATTGAAGTGAAAGTTCACAACCTCTTATCCTTGAACTCAGCTGTACTAGTCATTAATCTCAAAAGACAGCCGGAACATTCCTGAACAAGGCCTGGAGGGATTCCAGATAGTCATTAATTTTAGAAGAAAATTTGTTTTAAATTTAAAAGTAACTAAGAAATAAAACAGCATTTAAAAATCCTTAAAAAAAATCCTTGTTTAACTAATAGTGAAAAATTGTTCAAATAAAAGCATCATATTCAAATCACATTATTATCTGGTATTCTATTTATTCCATGTAAGAATGCCAGCTTTTCTTGAGATAAAATCCATTAGGGAACATATTAAATTTGGCTTTTTCTCAGTATTGCTATGTACGACTGTGAAAATTCTTTTTTTACTGAAACACTCAGGGGCAGAGAGTTACTCTTTTATAATGAAGAACTCACAATATTTTAAACAAAAACAACAGCAGAGATAGATAAAGTCAAATTCTATTGTAAATTTTATATCACTCAATGCATCTTAATTCTAATTTTTTTCTCTTTAATAAGATTGATTGATTCTTTTTCTGTAATAAACTGGAGAAAATTAAATTAGAGATGCAAACTGATAAAATATTTATATTATCTCTCTCCCAAATCCAGTGACCAACATTTACTTTGTGACCTTGCCAGTATCCACCACCATGGAGAGAGAATGAGCATATTTTTATAAAAGGAGTTAAAGGAGAGACTGAAAGTTGGTGAATTGTAAAGTATATTCTTAAAAATTAACTAAATGCACATGAAGGATGAGGAATAAAAGTATATACAAATATATGGCATCAAACTGCCACTGCAGAAGGAATTGCCAAAGCACCATAATTCATCACTCATATGCCATTTGAATTTAGCTTCCACCCTGTCACCCATTCTTCCCTGCTGCATAAGGTGCATTAATCTATGCAAAAGCTAGAGGAACACTAGGAAAGTGACTCACAATGTGATAGAAATCTGTTGGAAACTATTTGCAATATTGAAGAAGTGCAGTTGATAACACCATGCATTTTATTACTCAGAAAGATAAGAGAAAAAAGAACTTGTGGGGAAAACATATTTATATAACTTATTAGATACAGGGAAATGTAAATAAAGTAGAAATTAAAAGGAAAGGATTTGATGAATATGATATCAATATTCTCAGCTCATATATTGTAGGATATTTGATACCTATAGTAATCAGATTATTCATGAAACTCTAGGTTTAAGACCGTAAATGACAAATAATTTGGGTATGGTAAAGGAGAAGAAAAAGGCAAACATTAGATAAATTTTTCATCAAAATTTTGAAATTTGTGAACAGTTCTAAAGTGGATGTTCTGCAGAGAAACATCCATAAGACGTTTTTATAGATAGATAACTATTCTATAAAAAAGGCTAAGAATTTTATAGAACAGATGAGGAAAGATGACAATAAATAGTTCAGTTTTTTCTCAGAATTATTTACATCACAAATTCTCAGAAACTCTGTAGGAATTGAGATTGTTTTCCTAATGGGACAGGATGTAGGGATTGGAAGACTAGGGCACCATTTAGCAGTTGTTAGTTGGACAAATTTTATTTATCTAAAGGCTTGCAAGGGTTTTGATAGATCAGTGGAAAATATGCAGTCATTCAGCGTCTTTCACAGACTATATTTGAACAATATTATAATGACACGTGAACTTAATTAATTTGGTTAAATAAAATTACATTAATCAGTTAATGATTAACAACAAACTGAAAATGATGCTCATGGGAGTAATTTTGTGGTTAATGAATTGATTCTGAGAGAACATATGCAGTCACACATTATAGGTTTAATTTTGAAACACTTGATATTGATGAGGTTTCATTCCTCTATCCAATGAGAAATCACTTTGTTGTGTTTTTTTATTACTTCAAACTGATAACTTTATGAATTCATTACATTCAATTCATATTCTCAAACATCTTTTTAATTTTGTATACAAAGATGTTTCAGTTTGCAAAAGCTGCTGGAATGCAATATAACAGAAATGGGTTCGTTTTTACAATGAAATTTAAAAGTTTACAAACTTACTGTTCTAAGGCTGTGAAAAAGTCCCAATCAAGACATCAAGCAGATGAAACCATCTCTGAAGAAAGGCTGAAGGTATCAGGAGTTCTTGTGTCATGTGGGAAGGCACATGGCTGACATCTCCTGATCCTTTTGCCCCAGGTTTTGCTGCTTTCAGGTTCCAGACCTTTAGGTTTCTATGGGTCATTGCTTCCTTCTCCTGTGGCATTTATCTCAGCAAGCTCTCTCAACTTTCCTGTCTTTTATCATCCCATAAAGGACACCAGTAAAGGATTAAGACCCATCTTGAATGGGCTGTGTCACATCTCAATTGAAACAGCCCAGTCAAAATGTGCCACCTACAAAGGTCTGCACCCACAGGGATGGATTAAAAGATGCATAACATAACAGCTATTCTGGCTATATATAATAGCTTCAGACCAGCACAGATATATGAATACTGAGATCAAAATGATGTTGAGATTTTATTTTTCAGAAGTCTTAGAGAGATGCTCAGAGAGAAAGGCGCTGGTATCAGAAGTTGAAAGCAATGGAACTAGTACAGTGAGTGAGTGCAGATGCCTTGTATGCTCATATTGTGGAGAGCCAGGAGCAATAAATCAGGCCTGAGCAGGGAAAGTTCCCAAAGATCTGGGGCGGAAAGTCCCCAAGAGTTAAACAATGACGATTGTCAGGAAACTGAGGGAATGGGATGTGTTTTGGCAACAGCTAATGGCATTTTTCTGCTTCTGTGATTAAGCTTGCTTGCTAGCAGCTGCAACCAGGATGTGGTTTTAGCCTTTATAAGCTCACCTTGAAAACCTCTGGGGGCTGCTCTCTCAATCTTCCTTCTTAGAGGTTTCTGAGGCAGTTGCTGGCCAGCTAATATAATATAGACTCCAAATTGGCTTGCAGTTTTAAATTGTGTGCATTCTTAAGCATTGGGAACAATGTGGGTATGAGCCCATGACAAAGAAAAGCATGAAAAGTTTGTGTGAATTTGGCCTCAGTACAAATTAGAGGATTGCCACAACTGGCCAGGCCAAGGACAATAGAATATAATGCTATTTTGAGGTAAATTTATTTTGTGGGATGAAATTCATATATGCAATATTTTATGGTTGTAGTTCAGAATGAAAAGCTGCAGAAAAATTATTTCAAGTATGGCATTTTACCCACCAGCCATTCCCCTAACCTCTCTTTGAAAGCTCCAGAGCTTTTTTACCCAGGGTAAAAAAGAGCTGACTGAGATTCCAAGCCTCTAGATGATTGAGGTTTTTAAGCTCCAGGTGGAGAAATTAGTTGCCGATATTTCTCAGCCCAGGCTTGTGGCTCCCATTGTGGGGGGTCAGGAGCAATAAATTGGGCCCCAGCAAGGAGAAGGTATCCGGAGTCACACAATCCAGGGCAGAAAGTCCCCAAGAGTTAAAAATTGCACAATAACCATTGTTAAGAAATGAAAAGAATAGATTGCATTGTGCAAGAGCTAATGGCAATTTTCTGCTTCTGTAGATAAGCTTGCTTGCTTACAGCTACAAACCAAATTGTGGCTCTCAAAAGATAATGCCCCTTTCCTGCTTCTGTGGATAAGCTTGTGGTTTTTGCCTTTATAAGTCCCCCTTGAGAACCTCTTAGGCTGCTCTCTGAATCTTCCTTCTTAGGGGTTTCTGAGGCCGTCACCGGCTGGCTGATAAAGACTCAAAATTCGCTTGCAAACTTTTTTGAATTGTGTGTTCTCTCTTTTGGTGCACCCCACAGCACTATGCTCACCATCTTCCTCCTCCAGGGTGTCTGCCTCTAGAGTACAAATTCAGAGACAGTTCCCTCTCCAACAAGTGCCAGCTGGGAGAGATAATCAGAGCCAACCTAGCAGACATGTGTATGTGCAGACTCCTTTCTCTACATAAAATCTGTATAATTGGAAGGGCTGCATTCCCAGTTACCAAGAGGATCCCCCAAATGTGAAAAACTTGTTTAAATTAATTTTACAATGCATTATCTTATTTGGGCTGATTTACAAACTTTTTAAATATGCTCTTAACCTCAGAGTAAAGGACAATTGTAGTTGGCAAGGCTCATGGTTATGCTGGTTCTTTAAGCACTAATAAAGTAGAAAATCTAGTATGCACTCTTGGAAATCAGGCTATTCCACAAGAAAAACCTATTAGAACCCAAATGATCAAGTCAACAGAACAAAATTAGGTTGCTATAAAGTATGCATGATTGTGGGACTAAGAAACAGAGTGCAGACATAAAATAACTTAAGTAAAATCAAAGAAATTGTCCAAAAGTCAAATGAAAATCCATCAAAAAATTTAAAATCATTATTCAAGTCTTACTGTATGTTTACTAATTTAAGCCCAAAGTTCCAATAAATTGGCACAGAGTAAATCAGTCCTTTTTTTGGCAGAATGCCCCTGACATTCATCAGAAATTGCAAAAGCTAGAAGGTGGATTGACAAACCAGTATTGGAGTTTGTAGAAGTTGCCTTTAAAATTTATTATGATTTTGAATCTGCTCCCCAAAACAGCAAAATCGGCATGTCACTTAACTATCAAACCTCCAACTTAATCTTCTAGGGAAAATGCTTTGCAAAAATTTTGGCTACCTTTAAGATCCAAGATGGGGAAAGCATAATGAAAATGCATGAAGAGTAAGACCCTGGGAGGGAAATACATGGGGGTGTGATGTGACTACTGGATGAGAATGATCATGATGGTGTCCCTGTGATGAAAATTAGAATGATGTGAAGGATGAGGGCAAAATGGATCCTGTAGAATGAGGAATTGGTAAACAAGCTGAGGAGGACAAAGCAAGCATAACTAGAATACTTGTCCCACTCCCTAGCTCTGTACATAAAATAGAGATGATATTGTGATGGATTGAACCTGTATGTACATCAAAAATGAATGTTTTAAAATTTAATTCATTCATGTGCACGTAAAACCATTGTACGTAGAATCTTGTGATAAGGCTACTTCAGTTAAGGTGCTACTCAACTTATTCAGTATGGTCCTTGGTCTTTTAACAGAAGTTACTTATATCAGAATGGAGAGAGCGAGAGTGAGAGCAGGAGTGGGAGTGGGAGCGGGAGCAAGAGCAAAATACCAGGAAAGCAAGAAGTTGAAATCCAGAAAGT
Source organism: Tamandua tetradactyla (assembly GCF_023851605.1). NCBI lineage: Eukaryota > Metazoa > Chordata > Mammalia > Pilosa > Myrmecophagidae > Tamandua > Tamandua tetradactyla. Next base: position 630,808 of record NC_135351.1, on the reverse strand, counting down.
CTGGCTGGAAGAGAAGGGAGAGTCTAACAGATGCTGCCATATACCTTGCCATGGGACAGAGAAGTTCAGGACTGTTGACAGCTGGTCTTCAGGAAGATAGTTTCACCTTGATGATGCCTTGATTTAGACATTTTTCTCAACCTTAAAACTAGCAAATGCCCATAGTCATGCCAACCCATTTCATGGCATCAGTTTTTAGTAGCTTAGGAAACTAAAATAGACATAGAGAGAGAAAAGACTTTCTAAAAACAAGGAAAATCATCATGAAGAAGTAAATTATCTTTAGTAAGCTCATTGACTCACATTTATGTGGTTTTATTTTCTCTATTTAATATTGGTTAGTAGGAATCCATATAGCTGTCTCAAGACCCTTTATTCTTTCTACCTGCATAACTTATTTCCAAGCTAAGTATAGGTGTAAAATATAATCTTTTAGAGCTTATGCCCATATTTGCATAAATTTCTATCTTACTACCTGTTTAATGGATATATTGGAGGTCAAATGTATCCCTAGAAGGTTAATTGAGTTACTATATTTAAATTTTATTCATCATGATTTAATTGAAGTATTGTATAAGTGATATCACTTATTAATTGAGGATCAAACAGAGTCTGAGTAGCGATAGGAGGCTACTATTTTATCACAATCTTTTAAGACTTTACATGTAATTATAATCCATACCCTGGCCATCATAAGGAAAAATTATCTCTATCTCCATTTCCACCACAATGAATTTTTTGCTAATTTCATTTGGAAATTCACCTTTAAGATATCCTCTCTCTGATGACCGTCTTCTGACCGGTTACATATTCCTAGCAACTATGAAAGTTTACTCTACTTATTTTATATTTGATTCTTTAATATCTTTTTCCAATATTTTATTAAATCCTTTATGCCTTCATTTTGTTGATCTTCTAGTCTAGATTCCACCATCAACCAAATGAATATTATCACCAGCATTTATTTACTTAGAATGCTCTATATAGTTTACATTATTCACATACTCTAATACTGTTTTAAGTCTACAACCTGGGGAGTAATACATTTATGAAATGCAAAGAGTGGATCACTTCATGATTAAGTATATATATACATATATCAAGTCATGGAAATGAGTAGAATTTCAGATATTCAAACCTATTTGTATGCTCAGATGACCCACTGCACCAGGATGCATTTCTTTCATCAGAACTCATGATTCTTTGGGTTTCATTGGTACCCACCATGTCAATCCTCACCCATTATTCAGGCTCATCATTCACTTGTATGACTCCATTCCAGCCTGGTGAGTATTGCAAAAGTGATGAGAGCATTGTTTTGGAGTCCAATATTAACTTACTCTAATCTGTAGTGGAAACGTCTCTCAATTTATTTCCTAGATGATAGAACTAAACAGATAATCATAATTACTCAAAATGGTTTTCCATATTGTTCCTTATGTCATTTTCCTTGGCCATGTCCAAAAATATGTGATGACAGCAACTCACAACTGTATTTTATAAACTATATTTTAACCCATGTATTAAAGTAAAATATCTATGCTGCCCAAGCCTCTTTCAACATCAACATATTTAATATATTAAAAATAGTCATTTTAAAATAATAACTGAAAAATTTCAATATAAATAATTCTCGTGTATTTTTACTCATGTTCTTCCCCCTTTCTTTTGTCCCAATATGGAAGGATCTGTCCAGTTGGTGACAGGTTAATTCACCAACTCCTATCATTATTCACTCTCCCTTCCACTGATGCCAAAGTAAAGCATTAAATAGAATCTTTAGAATTTCATCCTTTTTCATGCAGAGGTTGCATTTACATAAAAGCTTACACTCTTCTGGTCACAAAATTCATTTTTAAAATGCTGATACATTAATTAAATAACTTAATTTCCCTCTACCTTTTTCATTAGCTTTCTCAAATTATTATTTCAGACCATCAAAGTCTGGCTTGAAAGTTTTTCCACGAACTTGAAAAATACATATGGATTCCCAGTGATGGGTGTATAGCTAATGAATTTTATATTCATATTCACATCCCTGATAATGTTATCTCTCATAATTGTCATTATTAAATAATTAGCATACAGGAAGAATTTGTAGGCCCACAAAATGAACAGTAAATTTCAGTGCATATTCTTCTGGATTTGGATAAACTTCCTATTTTCCTAACTGGCTTGAAATCAGAAAAATTGCATTCTCAGACTTGCTTACCACACATCCATTACTTATAATTTATAATTTATCATTTGCTGTGCCATGATATTTCACATTCTTGTTCTCTTGTTCCTTTTATCTCATGACCAATGTGAAGGGCCTATATAGAAACTCTACAGATTTCCAGAAGGTAGGACTAGTGTCACTTTTAGATGGATCTCTTGCAAACTAGACTAAAAACTTTCTCTATCCATTAAACCCTTAATTTCATTAAGTCAATGTTTCAAAAAATTGGGGGGTGAATTCTTTGCAGACTTTTATTGGGAAGCCATAGTGATCTCATTAAATGCTGTTAGAAGGTCCTAGATTTACACATTAAATATAAAGGATTTAAATGAATTTTTCTGACAGGGGATCAATTATTCCTCTTTGTATCACCTGAATATTTAACACTGCTTAAACAAGGAGGAAAAAATAGACAAACATTTTAATGAAATTAATGTTTGAGAAACAACACAAAACTGAAATCATTACTTACTATTTTTAGCTAAAACACCATCCCACAGAAATCCATTTGTTGATGTAGAAATTTAAATTAACTTTCTGCATACTGTGATTGTGAATAGCATGCAGAGTTGTTCCTGACATTGCCTGACTTGCTGGCATCAGTCCTTCCCCATCTTCTTTTTGCTCAGTTTGCTCTTCTACGAACAATTATTATTTCTGCTGAAACTGTAGGGACAAAGCTTTCTTAATACAATAAATAAAAATGAAAAGTTTGGTCTTATTAACTGAGTACCTTCCTTATCTATGCTTTCTGTTGTAATCTCATTTAATAGTTTCTCTCAAAACACAAAGGAGTAAGGCAGCAAATAGAGGGACTTTTATGGGGGGAAGAGAAGAAAAGGGATAAAGAAATAAAAAGCAATAAAGGTTAATTTATTATTTATCACAAGTTAATATTATATTTTCTCAAGCCAAATATAAAAGAAAGTAATTCTGCTAAGGGTCCAAAGATGAGATGTTTCAGGTTCAGGCAAGAATGTGTGCACATATTAAGTTGAAATGACTGAGAACTTGGTAGGAGTTACTCTGTTCCATAACAAGAGGGCATGTGTTTTGTTTTATTAATAAATACAGAGATGCTCTTGTCTTTAGAGGATTGCCAAAGGAAGCCAATCCTTGGCATCCAATAATAACCAATGCCCAGGAGAAACTACAAGGAGATAATTGTCTCTAGATGGTGAGGGAACAGGTCTCAAGTGAAAACTGACCATGCTATACATCTGAATACCAAGAAATATTAATGTATTTGAAACTTTGAAAAGAAATGGCTAAGATTAAAGAGACAATAATTTAAACAGAAAGAAAATCACATTTCCCTTAGTGTTCAGAGGACATATAAGTTCAAATGGTTGTGAATTTTAGAGATGAAAGAGGAAAGAAGTAGAGACTCAAATCCTGTCAACAGCCCAATCTAGGGACCATGTGTTCCTGTTCATTTTCAGGCTTTTCCTCTGAGAAGTGGGGTGATTTTCATGACTAAGTCCATACTCATAGTATTTCTAGGGGATAATGGTAATATACAATTTAAAAAATTATGGTAAAATTTATACATTTATGTATTTACCATTTAAACTACTCTCAGGTATTCAATTCAGTGTTGTTAATTATATTCACAATTTCGTGCTGCCATCACCAACATTCATTACCAAATCTTCCAGCACCTCAAACAGAAACTCTGTACCAATTTAGGATTAACTCCCCATTCCCCATAGACATGAAGATGACAAAATATTATAAAAATGTACATTTTCTAATGAACAAAATATATGCCTCATAAATATTTCATTTCAATTTTCTGAAGCAAATAGTGATATTACTTATTGAATTGCAATCTTAACCTCCTGTTCAGAAATTTATGGAATATACAAGTTACATTGATGCTGAAATTCTAAGGTATCATTTCCAGCATGTAGTCTCTCTCCAGCCTGAAGTGAAATGTTGATTAGACTTGTCTATAGAGATGACAATTTCAAATCTATACTACCATTTGATATATCATAAATATATATCAAGGCTCTTTCATGGTCATTTATACTTCTGTTAGTGTCAGGTTTTATTATGTTTTGTTGGATGGTTGCTTGGATAGGGCAGTAGCTCTGCCATAGCATTTAAAAAACTGGAAAATCAAATATAGAAGTATTGTACTGGAGACATATAATTAAAAAAGAATTATTATCAGAGTTTGTCCTCTACTTTGATCTAATCTGGGAGCCAAGCATGTTTAAATCATATCAAAAGGACCTAATCCATTGCAAATGTAAAGAATATTGTTAATAATATTGTTATTAACAATAGGTATTTTTTATTTTACAAATAATTCCTAGAAAATTTAATAATATAAAAAAATTGAGAAAACTCTGTACACATATAAGCAGAACACTTTCCTTAGATTGCACATGTTCTAGCTTAAGGGGCTGTTCTCATTTGCTAGCTGCTGGAATGCGATATACCAGAAATGGAATGGCTTTTAAAAGGGAAATTTAATAAGTTGCTAGTTTACAGTTCTAAAGCTGAGAAAATGTCCCAATTAAAACAAGTCTATAGAAATGTCCAATCTAAGGCATCCAGGAAAAGATACCTTGGTTCAAAAAGGCTGATGAAGTTCAGGGTTTCTCTCTCAAGTGAGAAGGCACATGGCGAACACAGTCAGAGTTCCTCTCTCATCTGAAAGGCACATGGTGAACACAGCGCCATCTGCTAGCTTCTTCTCCTGGCTTCCTGATTCATGAGGCTCCCCAGGAGGCATTTTCCTTCTTCATCTCCAAAGGTCGCTGGCTTGTGGACTCTCTGCTTTGTGGTGCTGCTCTTTCTGAATCTCCCATTCTCCAAAATGTTTCCTCTTTTATAGGACTCCAGAAACTTATCAAGACCCACCCAAATTGGTGGAGACATGTCATCACCTAATCCAGTTTAACAACCACTCTTGATTAAATCATGTCTCCGGGGAGATGATCTGATTACAGTTTCAAATATACAGTATTGAATAGGGATTATTCTGCCTTTATGAAATGGGATTTAGATTAAAACATGGCTTTTCCAGGGGACATACATCTTTTCAAACCAGCACAGGGTCCAATATTATATTTGTAGCTGTACTCTTTAAAACCAACACCTGTCCAATTTCATGTACTTATTGGGGAGAAGTATGCTGTTTTAGACATTATATAACTCACATGTGAAACTCGAAGCCATAACATAAAGGATTTTTCTCATTTATTGTGTGTCATGTAAAGTTTGAAGTGCATAACATTTAGGAAAGAAGTGGTTCAAAATTCCCTTTTAGTACTGTGGTAGATTGAATCATGTCCACCCAATAACCTTTTAAATCCTAACCCCAGTCCTGTGAATATTAATACATTTATGAATGGGTTCTTTAAAGAGCTATTAATATGAGACCAAACTGACACAGGGTGGGCTTTAATGCATTATGATTGGAGTTTTTTTTTTTTTTTACAGCACCAGGAATCGAACCCGGGTCCTCTGGCATTGCAGGCAAGCATTCCTGCCTGCTGAGCCACTGTGGCCCGCCCATGATTGGAGTTCTTATCAGCAATTTTGAATTGGAAATAAAAGCCACAGGAGGAAATATAAAGAGACAAATAACTATGTGATGGAGTTATAAATTGGATCACTACAAGAATGCTACAGACTTTAAAGAAAGCATGGTCTGCCAATATCTTGGTTTACAACTCCTAGCCTCCAAATTTGTGAGGCATTAAAATTCCTGTTGTTACCATGTGGGAGACCCAGGTTTGATTCCTGGCCCATACACTTCCCCAAAAACAAGACAAACAAATTAAAACAAAACAGACAAGCAGAAAGAATTCAACAAATGGTGCTGCAATAATGGGATGCACACATGGAAAAATAATGAAATGTGACCCCTGCCATACAGCATACATAAAAAAATCCTATTGGTTGAGTCATCCTGTTCTATATTATTTGTTATGGAAGTCCTGGCAAGCTAAAAGAACAGGCTAAATTATTGACTACTAAATTGAGACTCCATATTCCCCCCTTCTTAAAATATTTAAAGATATCTTTCAGGAGAGGGAAATTCCTGGGCCAAAATGGATCCTGAGTGCTCTCAGGGATTATTCAATAAGCAGAATGTTCAGAAATGTAATGAATGTACTAAAAAAATTCCCTCCCATATTTTTAAGTAGAAACCAAAACCTGTTTTGGTGCTGTATTTCCAATAACAGTAACTGGAGAAAATCAAATAATATGTTTTGGGCTAAACTATCCTCATAATATTTATTGAGTATATAGTTTTGGTGGCACTCACAAGAATGGTCTGCTTCCAGGTGATGAGATTTATACTAGAAATATCACCAAGATAATTTAAGGCAAAAATGAAAAATATGGCTTAACTAATGTTTTGGTTGGCTAATGTTGCTGGAATGGAACATATAAGAAATGGATAGGCTTTTACAAGGGGATTTATTATGTTACAATTTGCAATTATGAGGCTGTGGAAATGTTTAAATTAAGGCATCCATAGAAAGACACCCTGACTCTGAAGAAAGACTGCCAGCATCTGGAACAATTCTATCACCTAAAAAGTTACAGGTCTTTCATCTGTTGGTCCTTGCTCCTGGCTCATTGCTTTCAGCTTCTGATTCCAGTGAATTTCTAGTGTCTGTGGGTCCTCACTTAATTCCTCCAGGGCAGAGTCTGGATTTCATGTCTTAGCTTAGCATCTCTAAATGTCTGTGCCTCTTAGTTTTATGTATCATCTCTGAGCTCTCTCCAAAATTTTTCCCTCTTAAAGGATGCTAGTAAGCTGTTAAGAACAACCTTGAATGTGTGGGGTCACATCTTCATGGAAATGTGAAAGGTCCCACCAAATAATAGGTCTGTCCCCCCAAGACTGGAGTAGAAGAACACAGCTTTTCTGAGGTGCATAACAGTTTCAAAACAGCACAATTATTGAGCTTTCTTTTTAGGTGTGTTGAAGTCAAGGAGTAACAATAATTTACATATTCCCTCTCTAAGGGAATTTGTAATTAATTTCACAGGTGAAATTTTGTAAAGACAGTAACATCCTATTTTATGGGTCATCCTATTTTCTGAGTTTTCAGACTCACAACCATTTGCCCTTAGTGACATTTGTCATCTAAGAGACTACTTAATGGTTAAATTACTCTGGAGATTGATTTGTCTTAAGGTTTTGATAATGATGGGAACTAGATGGTACCCCAAACAAATGAGTACAAATATATAATTTGGTTTGACTGACTTAGCCAAACATTGAGTAAAATTTAGGCATATGTTGGACACACTTCAAAAAGAAAATAAGGATAGAAAGACCAACATGGAGGAGAAGGTCTCAGAGGTATTATAGTTAATGAGTAATAAGTGCTTCTAAGTTATTCAGAATGTTAAATTACCAGAGAGAAAAGAAAACATCTAGGACATAAAAATCAAGAAATTTCATCTAAGTATATATGATTACCTGCTGTTTCATTGCTCTGGATTTTGTTCTGTGGTTCCTGGGTGGAAAGTTTCTACTTTATGTTATTTACCAGTTATGAAGGTTTTGCTTGGGAGTTGTCTTTTACTTTTCTAGGATGACTGGTCCTGGATTTTTCTTAATGACTCTTACTTTGTATTCTCTAGTAGGTACAATGTCCATTGTTTCAAAGAAGATCTATATATTTTAATTATGAATTAACAACCCCTGGGTGTTTTACAGATGTGCTAATTAACAGTACTTGATAATATCCATTCCAATGGAGTTTGAAGGTTGTCTCCCTCTGAGACCTCTTATAGAATACAAAATTTTCTGGGCTTATTATTTGCATCTTTGCTAAGAAGCCATTTCTTAATTTTAGTATCATTTAACTTCTGAAGAAGCTAAGAAATTTCAAAACCATCAGGTTTTGACTACTTGCTTAACATTCCCTCTATCAATCTATCTTTCTCCTCTTGCATTTTATGTAAGTAAGCAGAAGAATCAGGCAGATTTTTCAAAACTTCATGTGTAAATCTCTTTAGCCAGATCAGCAAGTTCATTAGAACATTTTCTTCTTTCCACTCCACTTGCATAAAGTTTTTGAAAAAAATTTCCATCACTACATAACTAGGATCAACCTTAATTCAGTTTATAAGATGATAACACTGGCATTCCTATAAAAATTCAATGGGAAGGTGCTGCAATAATGGTGTAATCACATGGAAAAAGAATGAAATGTGACCCCCACCATACAGCATACAAAAAAAAATTCAATGGGCTAAAGATAACAAGAAATGTCAACAATCTGACAAAGTTAATTAATATGTTTGCTCACACTCTCCTCAAAGGCCAGACTCTGATTCATATTCATGCTCCTATTTTTGGTTTTTATTGTTATTCTTGCTTTGGCATTGTTACCAGACAAAGGCTGTGGATTCTTCTGCCCAAAACACTCTATATCCAATTCCTGAGACACCAGTTTCAAAGAGAGAAAGAGTTTATTCCCACAGATGTATCAGGAGAGCAGACAGACTAACAGACCAAAATCTGTCCCCCCAAATTAAGGGGTTCAAGGTTTTTAAGGATTTTAGCAAGGGGAAATGAGATCATTTCAGATTATAATCTCAAAGTTTAAAAGAAGACAAGTGTTATCATTATCATTTCAATAGGAGAACATAAGTTGAAAGGAAGGGAGGCAGAGCTCTCATTTCAATACTAAAGACATAAAACAAAAGGAAGGAAGTAGTTAATGGTTGATTTCATTAGAATTAAGGTCTTTGCTGTACAATAGAATGACCAGATAAAGAGCATAATGGATTTTAGGATCACAAAAGCACAGGATAAGGGCTTTTACACTCATTTCAGATATCAAGGCAGCCAAATTATGGTTTAGAGCTTTCAGGTACTCTCCTGCCTATTCCAATATTTCAGAAAGCAAAAAAGAATGATTCAATAATCAAAATCATCCCTTAAATCCTAATTTCTCAGTTACAGCATTATGTCATTTCCAGACAGCAAAAAATTTAAAAGTTTCAAATGACAAACCTACATTATCTCCTGGTTTCAGGGGGAATAAGAATCTAGGAACAGCTAAAATTGGTACTGCTGAATCAAGATTCCTCATGAGGATGCCTTCAAGCTTTCAGTGATGGCTGCAATCTCATCTGAAACTATGAATGTAATGGGGTGTAGTATTTGCTTCTGAGACCATTCGCATGTTTTGTCATGTCCCAAGACCTTGCCATGTGGACATGTCCACTTAGCAGTTAGTTTCTCTCAGGGCAAGTGTGAGAGAGAGATGGAGAGGAGATGCATAAGAAAGAAAGCAAGGAACAAGCAGAGGCTTGTATTTGTATTACTTAATATCAGAAGTTGAATCACATCACTTTTATTGCATTCAATTTGTTGCAAGTAATGGCCAATTTCAGTTACCTATCAAGAAGGGATGATCACACATTAATACCAAGAAATGAGGCTGTTTGGGGGCCATGTTCTAGCCTACTCATGACACCTTCTAACTGAAACAACCAAAGAAAGCCATGCTGTGTATGTATATATCTGAAATTATCTATCTATAATAATCTTTTATCTATGTATATATCTGTTCATATTTGAAGATATATCAGGCAATGAAGATCAGAGATTCCTGAGAGACAGAAAACAAATAAGGTAAACCTCATAGTAGCCCCAACTCAATGCCTTGAGAAAATGTTCAGACTTCAGCACAGAGAATGGGAACCCAGGTGGAATCCAGTGAACTCTCTGAGTTATAGAGATAGAGCTGAGAGTCTAGAAGACAAAACAGGTGGCTGGGGATTATGGGACAGAGTACCAGAGAGAAGTTAACTGTCAGGTCTCAGAAAAACAAGTTGACATATAAAATGGAGTCTGTGACCTTCTCAGCTTCTCTCTCAAGGCTGCTTCCCTGATAGGACCTGACGTAGTGACCAGAGAGATCAGCATGGATATGCCAATGCCCCAGACCAGGAGTAAGATAACCATGTGCATGAGGTCATGGTCTGCTCTAGCTTGATAATGTCCAGCAATGTCTGCAGTTCACATTACCCTCACCCCTTTTTGCCTTTAAAATCTGGCCCTCGGAAAGAAGTCTAGAGCCATCTCCTTGCTTTGCTTTGGCTCTCACTCTGTTGCTTTGCTCAATAAATCCATGTTACTTTGACTCACTGTCATGCATGGATTACTTAATGACACTGTGCCTGACATTAACTACACAGCAAAACAAGTTTGGAGATATGCAAAGGATTGCTCTTAAGCTTTCAGCAGATACTGTTCTACACAAATGGTTGAGAACACTGTTCATGTCCAATAATAAACCTATTGAAAAGAATTAAAAGAAAGTGCCAGGTTCTCCCAAAAAGATTGGAGTTGTTCTACCCAACAGTCAGAATATAAAACCTCATGATTTCTTTTCTTTTCTTTTTTTGACATGGGCAGGCACTGGAATCAAACCTGGGTCTCCAATATGGCAGGCAAGAATTCTGCCACAGAGCCACCATCACACCACCCAATTCTTGGTACATTGGATTCAATGCTCAAAATTTCTTGCCTCAGTTGGCCAGAATAAATGCCTTGGGATAAAAATTTATGTAGTTCTATTCAGAAATCTCAAAGAAATACCTGAACACATCAAAGAATTTCCAAGTAATTTAACTCTGAATTTGAACAAAGATAAAGTATATTTATAGGAATATAAAATATCCCTCTTCCAAATGAAGATTTACAGTATCTATCATTTAAGGAACGATTACAGGACACACAAAAAGGAGGAAAATCCAACACCTGATGAGGAAACATCAATTGATCAAAACTGACCATAAACTGAAGTAGGGGATGGCCAACTGGCTCACTGGCAGAGTCCTCACCTGCCATGTTGGAGACCCAGGTTTGATTTCTGGTGCTTGCCCATGTTAAAAAAAAAATGTGGCAGAAATTACGATAATCGGGCAAGTAAATTTAAAGAGTGATAGCTATTTTCAATATATGTGAAAAAGATAGAGATATGAAGAATATTGTAGAAAATGAATTCTGACATAAAAATTTCAATGTTGTGAAGTAAAAATTAAGTAGATTGTGATTAATGATGTATTAGATTTTTTCAGAAGAAATAATAGGTGAGCTTGAAGACATAGAAATAGGGAATAATCAAAATGAAATCCAGAAAGAAAAAGGAATTTAAAGAAATGAAAAGTGAATGAGGAATTTGAGGGACATTTTCAACTGAAATCAATCATATAATCTGTGTACTTGAAAATGAAAAAAAAATGGAGAAAAATATATTTAAAGTTATATGACTAGAATTTTTCAACACTTTAGTAAAAAGAGAAAACCAAAATTATAAAACAATACATCCAGGAGTCTCAGCAAACATCAAACAAGCACAGGAAATCTGACAAAAATACACCAAAGCACATCAAATAAATTTGGTGAAAATAAAAGATAGTCTTTAAAGCAGCTGAAAAGGTAGGACAATATAAACTGATGAATGAAGATAAAGATGACAACAGATTTTTCATTGGAACCAGTGTAAGAAAGAAAACAATGAAACATGTTTAAATTCCTGAAAGAAAAAAATGTCATCATAGAATTTGGATCCAATGAAAATAATTTCAAAAAATAAAGACTTTTGTAAAGATACAAAGATGAAAGAATTCATCAACAGCAGGTTTACATTATAGTTAATGTTAAAGCTAGTCTTTCAGGAAGAAGGATAATGAATGCATCAGAAATGATAAATATGTGCTAAATATATGATAATTTTTCTTATAATAAAAGAACAAGAGATAAGTGCTTAAATAATAATATTATATTTTTGGAAATATTCATACTTCTAGATATGAAATGTATAATCCAAAGGTTTGAGGGTATAAAAGAAAATATATTACTGTAACATTTTTATACTATATGTGAAATAGTATTATATCAAAATAAGGCAAACTTAGATGAGTTAAACATGTATGTAAAAAACCTAAAGAACAACAAATATTAGATAGCATATAACTTAAAAAGTAACTGAGAGGACAAAATATATTTATTCCAGATAAAGACCAAAATCTAGTCCAAATGAACAAGGCACAGTTATGTCAAAAAGAAACAAATTATCATTATGATATAATTGAAACTAAAGATATCAATAATCATGGCTAACATAGTTTAAACAACCATTCTCTGATAATATTAAAATTAAATCCAACTCTATGCAGCCACAAAACTGCATTTTAAATAAAAGCAAAAAGGTTGAAATTAATGACCTAATGACACTAATTTGAAGAGCACTGGAGTTGTTAAATTACCAAATTTATATCAGAAATTAGACTTCAGAGCAAAATACTAAAGGGATAAGTTCAATACAGAGTGATAAACACTACAATTAATTAAAATATCTTTAAAAACTTATGCAAGAAACAACAGAAGCCTCAGAGCCAACAGAAACTTCAGAGTAGAGCTGACACAGACCTTGACATTGGAGAACAGAGACACAGATGTCTGGAGATGCTTGGAGCCCAGCAGACATTGCCATGAGATGTTAAGTAAGCCAGAACCTGAAGAGAGCCAAGAGAAGCCAAGAGATGCAAGTCATCCACAGAGAAGCAAAGTGAGGAACTGCTACAGGAATGCTGGCTGAAAGCAATAGAGCCCAGGGGCAAGGGACTGGCAGATGCCAGCCATGTGATTTCCCAGTTGACAGAGATATTCCTGACTCATTAGCCTTCTTTGAATAAAAACCACCTGGGTGCAGTTTCTAAGTACCAGGAAGTCACAAATAACTTGGAATTTGAAAAAGAAAGTCAGAGGCATTTCATGGTATTAAGTCAAGGCATTCAGAAAACAATAAAGAAGGTGGCACATCAGGAGCAGCTTATGTGAGAAACAGCAAAACAGAAATATTTAAAAACTGTACTTAAGTTGCAACATGCTTTGGATAAATTGGGGGATGATGAGGTATGAATTGACCTGAAGTAATGATTGAATGAAGTGCCAATACTGTCTGAAGAGGAACTGTCACTGTTGGATGAATTGTCTAAGTCAGTTGGCCCTGAACAGGATGCGAGCTTGAGGCTGATTGAACAGTATGAGCATGTCTCCATTCAGCTGTGAAGTTTTCTGGACAGGAAGGAAAAATCTGTACATTGAACAACCTTTAGAACTCTAAAGGATATTGTTGAACATGTTTTCCAGTCAAACTACTTTGACTGCACCCAGGACTGCCAGAATGGGCTGAATGAGGAAGAGGAGGCAGCCTCAGCACCTGCAGTTGAAGACCAGGTAGCTCAAGCTGAACTTGAACTAGCAAAAGAGTACACTACATAAAGTGAAATCAAGTCAAGAGAATATGTAAATAGACAATTTACAGCAGAAACACAGTTCAGCAGCAGTGAAAAGGAGCAGATAGGTGAGTGGATAGTTGAAACAGTAAAGATAGCAAACCACAGACTGTATCTCCTTCAGTAACAGATCCCCACCCTTTGACTCCAGTGGCTCAGGTAGATCCCCTTGTGGGAAGACAGTGAGTTCAGGTGCAAATGCAGGGCCCTATAATTTCATCCAAGATTCAGTGTTGAATTTTTCAAGCCAGATACTTGATCCTACTATTGTATCCGCACAACCCATAAATCCAGCACAAAACACAGACACACCCTAGCTGGTTTACACTGCTGATCATTTCATTATGAATCTAGCCTTGCTCAAACTGATAAGTTCCTGTATAACCAGTAGCTACACAGCTTCTTTTCATTTTATCCACAGGCAAGGAGTACATGGCATCACAACCCTTCTATCAGCCTTCTTATGGCTATAGAGCAACGACCACAAAAGGATCCCATTGGCCAGATTCAGGCAACAGCCTCTTTAAATGCAGGCCAAGCTACAGCATCATCATCCTTTCCTGCTGCTTCCCAGACTCAGGTGTTCCAGATTGGAACAATAATTCCTTAGCAGGATTCATGTAAATGCAGCTCCAATCCAATTCATTCAAATGGTCCTCAAAATGAATGCCCCAGTTCCTCCTGCTAATTAAGCGTAAACTTTAAAGCCAAGGTCGGTACCAGGCAAGTTCTAATCAGAGCTCAAAAATTTCCCAGTCAACCTCACTAAGTAGAACAAACAGATCTTCACCAAGAACAGCTTCAAACAGTGGTTGGCACTTACCATTGTACCCAGAACCAGCCCCACCAAATGACTGCGACCACCTGCAACTTCCTCAGCAGAATGCTGGTTTGCCACATAGCAGCCGGATCTATTACAGCAGCTGTGCTAACTCTCATGGCAGTTGCCATGGTGTAAGAGGTGTGAAGAATGGCTACCAGGACCCTTCCAAGGGATTCAAAGGAGGAGAGGATGGTTATCACCCTTCATTCTCTAACACTTCAAATAGTGGTTATACACAATCTCAGTCTAGTGTTCCCTGGGACTACCCTGGCTAATGAAGGGATGCATATCAGCAGAATTTCATGTGATGCTCTGGGCAGGGTGGACCACAGAGAGACCCACGAGGCCATGGAGGACTCCCAAGACCCAACAAAGGGAAGCTGTAAATGAGTGCTCACAAGTGAATTAATCTGATGCATAGGGTTATGTTACATTGCCAAAATCACTGGCCCATGTCACATAATATGTTACCAGAAGAGTTATTTTTATTCATTTGCCCTTTCAGGAAACTTATTGTAAAGGGACTATTTTCATCACATAAAGGCAGGACTACGGTTGTCAGTTTTATATTATCTGTATATGGAGGAAAGTATTTTTAATCTTCAAAAAAATAAAAAATGAGGGAGAGGGAGTGAGCGAGCGAGGGGGAGAGAGAGAGAGAGAGAGAGAGAGAGAGAGAGAGAGAGAGAGAGAGAGAGAGAGAGAGAGAGAGAGATGATTAGATGATGTTCTTGGGTAAAAATGTGAAAAACAAGTATGCATCAAACAACAAAGTTACAAAATAAATGAGGTGAAATTGGTCAACCCGCCAGGAGAAATAGCCATGTAAACAATTAAAGCTGGAGATTTTGATACCCCATCCTCCTTCTATTGATTCCTGAGGTCAAAGCTCTATTCTGTGTGGCTTTCAGTGTTTGAATAATCAAAACCATATTTTTCTGCTCAGATAATGTACTGCCACAGCACATTTCCTCAACTTGTATTTCTTATCTTAGTGAGTTCACTCTTTCACACCATGGCAATCCATGCTCTTATGTCAGGTTGAATATTCAACAGTTTATCTACATTCCAACTTTGTGAATATTGCAGCTTCCATGACTCTCCATTTTTTTTCCACTTTAAATCACAATGATCTAGAGCTAAAACAAATATCCACTGATCTCTTACATATTGAACATTAGGTGGAGCATGACAACTATTCAAAACCATTTTCCATAATGCTACATATCTCTATAATTCTTGCTCTTCCTCAATACTGTATGATAATGTCAACTCTCAGTTATTTATTTTGATCTTATTTCAACCCATCTGGTGGAGTGAAATATATGTTTTTCCCAGTTCTTCTTAACGTCAGCATACTTAGTTATCCATTTAAAATATCCTGAGATGTCATTCTAATAAATGAAGAATTTCAATACGAAAATAATTCTTATGTATTTGCATGCATCATTTCATATTATCTGCTCTTTGAGGATGAATTGGATTATCAACACCTAACAGCAATACACTAGTTTATCTTCATATCTTTTCTTCTTTCACCGAGGCTAATGTTTCCATTAAATGCTACCATAACATTTGCTTGATTCTTCATATACTGCTTGAATTTAAATAAATGTTTAGGCTACTTTTACTTTGCTCAAAAAATTCATTGCGACTCTTAATAGGTAAATATTACCTGTGGAGATCAGTATAATAACAATACCCAATTCAGCAATTCAAATGAGATGTGTCTTCAGTTTTGCGTAAAGTACTGACTTGTTTTATCTCAAAATCTGAATATATCACAGAACTTGAACAAGCTGAGATAAAATGACCTTCACATCAAGACTCTGCTTGCTCCAATCCAATTCATTCAAATGGTGTTTAATATGAATGCCCCAGTTCCTCCTGTTAATGAAACAGAAACCTTAAAGCTACAAAGTCAGTACCAAGCAAGTTATAATTAGAGCTCAAAGATTTCCCAGTCAACCTGTTTCATGTGAGGGTCATTAATGACTGTTGTAATCACACCAAGTTCCTTCATAAATCTCCCTTTCATAATTGCAGTTAAACCCTCATTTAACCTTAAAGAGCGGAAGGCACAACCTATGGTAACTAGTAGAAGGCAGGGCAAGTATTATTTTCAGGCTCAACTCCTGTTCTCAAGACTAAAAGCTTTTCTCTTTTCATTCCTTTTTATTTGAGCATTTGTGAAAATCACTCAGTGAGTAGGGCTTGTTGTGGCTGTTGTTGTTGGTTTGTATGAACTTAATTAAAAATTTAGTATTGTTATAACTTTGTATTTAATCACCTTGTTATCATGATGGAAAAATACCATGATATTGATACATACTTCCTGTCTTCAGGACCAAACTGTTTGACAAGAGCAGCTAAACTGCAGCAATACCTTTTGGTTGCTGTTGGCATTATGTATTATTTTGCATATTGTTTTAAATTATATTTTCAATGTATACTTTGCATTTATTTTAAATAAACTTATCAATATATTGTTTTAAAATATCTTAATGGGGATATGATGAATAATATATTATTCTGTTTCATATATTTTTTAATCTACTCTAACAACTTTGTCTTTTAACTGAACATGTCAGTTTATTTACACTTAATGTAATTACTGATATATGTTGGCTTTCTGTCTAGTATTTATTTTGTCTGTTCTTTATTGGTTAAAAAATATATTTGTATTTCTACTTTTATCTCCTCTAGTAACTTTTAAGTCATCAATGTTATATCTGTAGTTATGACTGAAAGATTTCTATATTCATATTCAATTCTAAAAATCTAGTCTAACACAGTGTTTCCACAAGTCTTGAACCTCGATATGAAACTATTCCTAGCACTTTTCATTCATTTTTCTTTCATTGATTCCATTTGACACTGTGTAAAATATGTTAAAACTTCTTGTACTACAGGAATATTGAAATGACTTGTTTCTGCTTTTGTTTATCCAAATATGTCTGTATTTGTCTCCATATTTCAATAACATTTATAGTTTGCTATTATTTTGATTTCTTATCTTTGTTGGTTTGAATAAAATTAGTGTATTAGTCAGGGTTCTCTAGAGAAACAGGACCAATAGGAGATATCTGTAAATATGATATTTATAGGAGGGTCTTATGCAACCTTGGGGATGCAAGAGTCCAAAATCTGGCAGGCTGTGAAGCTGGCAACTCAGATAAAGGGTCTTGATGAACAAAACAGGAGAAGTTCACTGGATGAAGAAGCAGTGAATATTCTCTTTCCCATAAAACTCTTCAAATGATTGGCTAAGATGCAACTGATTGGATTCTCTCATTTCTGTAAGGCATGCACTTGGTTAATTATAGATGCAATCAATCACAGATGCAATCAACTGACTGATGATCTAGCAATCAGATTTCTGGTTTATTGATCAGCCACAAACTATCTTTGCAGTAATGATTAGGGCAGTGCCTTCTGACCAGACAACTGGGCACCATCAACTGGCAAGGTTGACACCTGAACCCAACCATAAGAGCCCACCCCTTGTGAACTTGGTAGCTGTATGCATCACTTTGAACCAGACTTAATCTCTAATTAGAACACAATAACAGATGTATGGTGTGATTAACTATACTCAACTGTCTTATATGCAAGTAGAAATACTGTAAATCTCCCCAGAATAGAGTGCAAATCTTTAGGTAACATTCACTCTTAAACTTGATATCTTGAACTTAAATAATATGAATTGAACAATACAAATTGTCATACAGTAAAAAGAAATATGTTCATTCCTTTATGCATAAATGCAAATATACTCATAAAAAAAACAAGGAGGAAATATTCATACCATCATTGTCCTTGTTCCTGTAATTGGTCATGTGGTAAAAATTAGGTAAAAAAGAAAACAAACTATTTGGTCATAGTTCACATTTTTCACTCTCTTTTTTCACTAATTATTCCATGATCCCTTTAACTTCAGCAAGCGTTTCAGCTGGCTGTGATTCTTTGCCTGATGAGATGAACTCAAACTTTCATTTCTGAAGTTTCTGGACCATTGATATTCCTGGACCATGGATTGTCTTGTTGCAGTTTTCCATTGACTTTAATTACAGGGCCTGGTAGTACTAAGAGACTCTCTAGATCTTGTATTCCAGAAAGATTCTCTACCTCCATTGTGTAGTTGCAGTCCTATTTTCCCTTGATGGTAAGGACCAAGAACTCCAGTCAATAATGTCATCCCTTTCTTTGCCTGTTGATTCAGGGGCATGAAAAGTCCAATATGGTCAGGTGGCATTCTTAAATTCCAGTTCAATGGAAACATTGCTGTGTCACCTCATGTGAGCACTCCTCCTTTTGGAACTAGAACCTTCAGCCCAGTAGAGCTTAAGATTGCAGGGAGAGAAAGCAAAAATTTTTCTAATGGATCACAAGGGGTAACAGTGAGTGGTGTCACTCCCATTTCCACCCCTTGATTCCTGGACCCATGAATCCTGGCGATAGTAGAAACAGTACCATAGAGTCAATGCTGATTCAGAGTATATGCAGAATCCTGGAGAACAATGCCATAGCCCTGCAAGGTATTGACAACTAGTTGGAGCCATAATTGGGTTTTCAAAAGGCCATTCTGCCATTCTGTCAACACAGCTGCCTTTGGATGATTAGAGCATGATAAGACAAGGGAATCCCATGAGCATGTGCCAATTCCTACACTTCATATGCTATAAAATGGGTTCCTTTATCTGAATCAATACTGGCTGAAATACAATGATGAAGCATATGATATTCCCCAAGTCCACTGATGGTAGTTTTGGTGGAAGCATTGCAGGCAGGAAAGGCAAATCCATATTCAAAATAAATGTTTATTCCAGTTAGAACAAATTGCTGCCCATTCCATGATGGAAATGATACAATATAATCAACCTACCACCAGGTAGCAGGCTGAACCTCTCAGGGAATTTTGCCACATCAGGGACTGAGTGTGGGTCACTGCTGCTGGTTAATTTGGCACTTAGTGGCCATAGCCGCATCAACCTTGCACTTCCATGCTGAGTCCATGCATAACCTCAATCCCCACCACGATGATCCCTTTGTTCAAGACCCCATTAGGAATTACAGAAGTTGCTGAGGAAAGATGCTGACTGATATCCACACAATGGGTCAGCTAATCCACTTGATTATTAAAACTTTCCTCTGCTGAATTAACCCTGTGGTGGGCAGTAAATAGGACACAAATATCTTCATGTTTTTTGCTCACTCAGAAAGGTCTATCCACATGACTCTTTCTTAGACTTCATTTTTGCCAATTTTCCAATCATGATGCTTCCAAGTCCTTGACCATCTGGCCAAACCATTAGCCACATTCCATAAGCCAGTATACAAATACACCTCCTGCCAGTTCTCCTTCCAAGGAAATTGACAACAAGGTGCAGTGCTTAAATTTCAGCCTTTGGGAGGATTTCCTTTCATACTATCCTTCAATCTTCCCAGAAAGGAGCTGTAGTGCTGCAGGTGTCTGATTTCAGGTGGTATCTGCAGGTAGTACAGAGCAATTTGTAAACCAGGCCTGAGTTTTCTCTTCCTCAGTCAACTGACTGTAAGGAATTCCTCAAGATAACATGTCTCTGGGCTTGGAAAGAGAAGGTAATGTGGCAGAAGTGGGGGCCATGGGAATTTGGGCCACTTCCTCATTTAACTTAATTGCATCTTTAAGACTTGATCAAGCCCTAACTTTCATACTATTTCCATTTTATGATGGAGTGCTACTGGCCATGCCCAACTTTATGGCTTCGTGGGTCAGACAACAACCAGCTCATGATAGGCAACTAAGTCTTTAGGTGGCCAGAGGTTAAGTGTTCAGTCTTTACTAAGTCCCAGTAGTAAGCCAAAAGCTGTTTCTCAAGATGAAAGTAGTTATCTGCAGAGGATGTTAAGGCTTTACTTGAAAATCCTAAGGGTCTGCATTTTGATTTTCCCTGCCAAAGTTTCCAGCATCTCTATTTGTCATTGACCCTTACAGACCAATTGGATCTATGGGACCATATGGTAAAAGTGGCACAGTGGCTTACATAGCAGCTTGAAGCTGTCACTGAGCTTCCTCTTGTTCTGGTCCCAACTCAAAAGCAGCAGCCTTTCTGGTCACTTGGTAAATGAACCAGAGTAGTGTACATGAATGAGGAATAGATCATCTCCACAATCCAAGGAGACAAAATGTGTTTTATGCCTCTTTGGTTGTAGGAAGTGCCAGAAGCAAACAGCTTTTCCTGACATCATACACACCACTGGACATAAGAAATTTCACTGAGGTGGAAGGCCCCTGTAATTTTTTTGGATTTATCTCCCATTCCCTGACACACAAATGCCCTACCAATAAATCTAGAGTAGTTGCTACTTCTTGCTCCCTAAGTTCAGTCAACATGATATCATCCATATAATGGGTCAATGTGATGTCTTTTGGGATGGAAAAATAATAAAATTCGCTGCAGACAAGATTATGATATAGGCCCTGAGAGTTGATCCACCACTGGAGTAGGAGAATGAAGTTATATTGCTGGGCTTTCCAGCTGAAAGCAAACTGTTTCTGGTTGCTCTTACTAACAACTATTGTGAAAAAAGATTTTGCCAAATCAATAGCTGCATACCAAGTACCAGGGAATGTGTTGATTTGCTCAAACTGTGATACCACATATGGAAAAGAAGCTGTAATTTTTGTCACCAACTGGTTACATTTACAACAATCCACTATCATCTTCCAAGACCCATCTGTTTTCTGCATGGGTCAAATATGAGAGTTGAATGTGGATGAGTTGGGAATCACCACCCATGCCTCCTTCAAGTCCTTAAGAGTGGCACTAATCTTTGTCATCCCTCCAAAGAATGCACTATTGCTTGTGATTTACTATTTGGAAAGGAGCAGTTCTAATGGCTTCCCCTTGGCCTTTCCTACCATAATAGCCCTCCATCCATGAGTCAGAGAGCCAATGTGGGGATTCTGTCAATTGCTGAGTATATTAATTCCAATCATGTATCCTGGAACTGGGAAAGTAACTACAGAATGGGGTTGGGGACACACTGGAACCACTGTGAGATAGACCTGAGATAAAACCCCATCAATCACCTGACCTCCATATGCACCTACTGTGGAGTAGAGTGATGTTTTGGACATCCTGAAATTAGTACCACTTTTGAGCCAGTGTCTAATAATTCATGAAATATCTGATCATCTCTTTTTCTGTGAAGGATGGTTACCCTAGTAAATGGGCATATGTCTCCTTGTGGAAGGCTGAGAGAAAGGTTAAAAGTGTAACATTTTGGCAGTGTCACAGGGCCCTTCTACAAGGGTACCTGGTCCTCCCTTAATTCAAGGGACTCTGGGTCTGTAAACTGTCCCAAGTCATAAGGGGCCATGACTGTTTTTGCAATTCAGGTTTGACTTATGCTCATTTGACAAAGAACTGTTCTGTTTTTACAGCTCAAACAAGAAGTTAATAGACTGCCCATCATTTAACTTCTAGGCACCCAGTGATCTACTAGCCAATGTTATAAGTCTCAATAAGACAGACTACTTTGACTGCAGCTTTGAGTTTGCTGTCCATTTTATGGTGTCCATGCACACCTTGTCTCTGGTGATTAACTGTTGTGGCAAGACTTCTGCAACTTGAGATCCAATTATCCTCAATGTGTATAAAGATTCCAGGTCAGTGACAGGTTTTCCCACCCTAATATCTGACCTAAATGAAAGGGTGACTACAGAGCTCTTCAGGGATGATGGAGCTAGTCTCAAAAAT
Source organism: Tamandua tetradactyla (assembly GCF_023851605.1). Taxonomy (NCBI): domain Eukaryota; kingdom Metazoa; phylum Chordata; class Mammalia; order Pilosa; family Myrmecophagidae; genus Tamandua; species Tamandua tetradactyla. Next base: position 608,718 of record NC_135351.1, on the reverse strand, counting down.
TTATTCTTCAAAATACTGGTAAAAGGTGCGCCCTCAGGACATTCCTGTGGTGTGTGAGAAAGTCTTCCAAAATAAATCCACTCTAACATTCCAATATCTTTAAGCTTTTGGATCCCCTCTTCTTACCATGGAAGTTCTGGAATTTCTGGAATGTCAGCCACCTGACATTACCTAAGTTGGATGTTCCAAACCAACTACCAAGCTGTGAAGGTACTTTTTAACCCCTCAACCTACAGCATTGAATGCAGAAGCTCTGTTTAGTGAGCCCATATCAATAAATTCAGCCTAATCCAACTTTGTATTCCTTTTGAGGTAGGAGTGGCCCCAGTACTATTGCTGTATTTCCTTACTAAAATGGCTTTATGAATTTCTGTACTCTCAAGAATGTGTAAAAACATGTTTTCTGAATGAGGCAGTGAAACAAAATGTCTACTGTGTCTGCCAGGCATGACCAGGCACCTGCATTCCAAAAAAAAAAAAAGAAATCAGCTACTAGCCAGAGCTTATAGCACCATCCCTGTCCATTCCCATAGTAACTCCCACCCTGCTTGCTTTCCTATATAATCTGGAGACAAAGGATATTTGTGGCTCAGACTTTTGACAGAAGTCCTCTCAGTCTTCTGTGGCAATAAAAAGCTTGTTCACTTCTCAGAGGCTCTGGTGATTTCTTGTGTGGTGTTCAGAGTATTCCCTGCTTCATTTCTGATGGATTGGCCTGGAAACTGCAACCCTTGAGAGAGACACCCTTGTGTCCTCTCCCCATTTCCAGGGAGGCCTGAGCCTTTGACCAATCTTGATCACCCTCTGGCACACACCAGAACTTCTTCCTCTGGTTCAAGATCATCTAGGTGGAATGGGACACTGGCTTCCCCAGACTCAGGAGGGACCTCAGCAGCCCTGAGAATTGGACTGGAGCCCCACCCATCAGAGTGCTAAGAACGGCCATTCAGTCAGGTATAGGGACTAACAGGTTCTGCCTTTCAGGCAGAAGAGGAAACTGATCACCCCCTAAACTGGGCCAAGCACCCTTCAGACAGAGGATAAAGTCAAGGAGAAACCCCTGGTACTTAGATACACTCTGGTTTTGGGAGGCAACATAGCCTGTCATGTTGTCAAGTGCCTTGTGTGTGAAAGTGTGTGAATGAGATGTGGCTTTGTCCTGAGGCTTTGGCACTGTGTCACCCATGAAGCAAATTGAGTGTCCCAATATACAATTCTGTGGGTTCTCATATGGCTTGTAAGGCAGCCCTCGCAATAAAAAGAAAGACTGAATTGGGAGTTTATACTAATCCACCTCATGCCAACGGGAACCTAAATTCCCATGAAAGAAGTGGTCAGGGATGGACAAAGTGATTGTCATTGTGTTTATTCTACTCTTTTGTTTTCTGTTGCCCAGGGAGGATCACTATGGGTGGTACTAAGAACAAAACCCCTTTAGCCTGCCTTCTTAAGAATTTCAAAAAAGGATTTAATGGAGACTATGGAGTGAAGTTTAAGCCCCAAGAATTGGGCAAATTTTGCCAATAGGACTGACCAACTTTTGGAGTTGGATGGCCATCCAAGGATCATTCAACCCCCAAATGATCTGAGCCATCTGGCAAGTTGCACAGCCTGGCCACCCTGACCAGTTTGACTTCTGGCTCCAACTTGTTCAGAATTCACCTCCACAGCTAAAAGCTTGCATTGAAAGTCATGTGAAAGTCCTCGTAGCTCATGCTGACTTGAGCATTCCACTCCCCAGAGGAGTTGCCACAAAGCAAATAACCCAAGCTGCCACTAAACTTCTGACCTTGGAGAACTTCCCACTGCTGGCAAAGAAAACATCTTCCCACCCTTGGATAGCCAAGATAAAAGGACAGAGGGGCTACCATCACTGCTGACAAAAGAGACTCTTTATTCCTGCCTTCCTAAATCCTCAACCCCAGAAACCCCTCTGATCTGGCTTACAGCTATTGAAGACCTATCACCCCCACCTTACTTTTACTCAGCTCTGGTTTCCCATTTATTGGGAGCCATCTGGAGAGCACAGGAGAGCTGCTTCACTGGGAAGAAACCATCATGCTTATTGTAAGGAAGAGGAACACTGGAAAGCAGAATATCCCAACAAATGACAGGAAAAAAGTGACAAAGACCCCACTAGCCATGGAGAACCCAGAACTACTGACTTCACAAGACTAGCAGCCCTTGAAGCCAACTCAGACTGAGACAGGCCAGGTGCATAACATTCTGTTTTCATGCAGCAAATTGGGCCAAAAATTAATAGGCAAGTGATCGTTGATGGAATCATTGGTGTGTCAGCTCAACATTCCTTCTTAACAGCCCTTAAGTGTCTGCTAGGATCCCATGAAGTTTCTCATCAATTTCTCTACCTTCCTGACTTCCTAGTACCCCTATAAGTTGAGATCTCCAGAAAAAGCTCCAGGCCTAAATAAGTTTCATAAGAGGCATGTCTCCTGACACTAAAGGACCCAGAGAAAAAGATCATGGTGACCCTGATAGCTCCCCACATGGAAGAGTGGTGCCTCTTTCTTGCCAAAGAAAACCCAAACTGGCCCAATCATCCAAAGGTGCCAGGAGTTGATCCTTCTGTTTGGGTAGAAAACAGTCCAAAGGGGCTAGCAACAAATGTCCCTCAGGTCTTCATGGGACTCCACCCAGTAGCTGCCCCAGTGCATCTTAAGTGATATCCAGTCCCCTGCAAACCCCAGGTGGGAATTGAGGCACACATTGACTGCTTATTTGTTGATAGTATACTATGGGAATGTAAGTCCCTATGGAACACTCCTCTGCTGCCAGTACGAAAACCTGGCACCAATGATTACGGCCCCATTCAAGACTTGCAGGCCATCAACAAAGAGACTGTTACCTTACATCCCATGGTACCAAACCCATATACCCTCTTGAGCTTAATTCCTGCAACAGCATCATTTTTATTTCTTGTATGCTCATCTGGCACTGGCCAGCCAATGAATTTTTGCCTTTGAATGGGAACATACACTCACTGGAAGAAAACAAGAATTCACCTGTATGTGCCTGCCTCAAGGGTTCAAGAATTCTCCCACTATATTTATCCAAAGCCTAGGGAAGGACTTGCAAGAATTTCACTACAAAAAGTATAATAGCATTTTGCTCCAATATGTGGATGATCTACTCTTAACCAGCACAACCTCACAAGACTGTCCAGAAGGTACAAAGGTACTCCTGGCCCATCTAATCAAAGAGGCTACAAGATCTCTAGTAAAAAGGCCCAAATTTGAAAAATGCAAGTAAAGTTCCTCAGATTTTATGTTTCCCAAGGCACCCAGCACCTGGGGGTTGAAAGAAAACAAGTCATTTGTCAAATACTACACCCACATCTCAGTGACAAGTCCATGAGTTCCTAGGGGTTGCAGGATTCTACATATCTGGATCATTGACTTCTCCGCAGTTGCTAAGTCACTGTAGGAGGCTATCCAAGGAGCTGAATATTCACCTCTGCCCTGGGGAACCAAACAACAAAGGGCCTTTGAAATTCTATAAAAGGAACTCACCCAAGCCCCACCCTTGGGTCTCCTGGACATTGACAAACCTTTCACCCTGCCCTGTATGTTCATGAATGACAGGAAAACAGCCACAGGAGTCCTCATCCTAAATATAGGCTTTTGAGATCACCCAAGAAGCAGTTAGATTCAGTAGCCAAAGGATGACCTCTTTGTCTGTGGGCCATAGCTGCTACTGTCACCCTAAAACATGATGCTGAAAATTTAACCTTTGGCCAGCAACTAACCATTCACATCCCACACCAAATCAAGGCAGCTCTCCAGCAAAAAGGACATCATTGGCTCTCTACTTCCCAGCTGCTAAAGTATCAGGCCCTCTTATGTGACAACCCAAACATTCAAGTGGAGGCCATAATGCACCCTAAACTGGCTACCTTCCTACAGATTGGAGAAGGCCTGTCCAAGCATGAATGCATAGACAACTTGGAAGAAGTGTTCTCAAGCAGACCAGACCTAAAAGACCAGCCATTCTCCTGCCCTGATGTAGACTATTACACAGACCGCAACAGTTTTGTCCAATGAAATGCAGAAAGCAGGATATGCAGTAGTAACCCTGGACTTGATTGTAGAATCTGAGCTTCTCCCATTAGGCATCTTGGCTCAAAAAAGCTGAACTCATAGCAGTCTCCTGAGCCCTACTGTTAAGATCAAATTACATTGCCAACTTCTACACTGATTCAAGGTATGATTTCACCACTGCTCAAGTGCATGGGGCCCTATACAAGAAAGACGGCTGATCAATGACAGGGGAAAGAAAATAAAGCATGACCAGGAAATCTTGGCCTTCCTGGAAGCACTATCATCCATTGCCCTGGACATCAGTCAGGAAAAACAACAGTAGCCCAAGGGAACCATCTGGCCAATAAGGAAGCCAAGGCAGCAACTTTAAGGGGAACCCACTCCTCCTTAATAGCAGCACTTCTACCGGAACCCATAAGTGGCCTACAGCCAAAGTATTCCTAGGTTGAACATAACTGGCTCAGCCAAGAAGGTGGTGCCCTCCCACTGAATGGATGGTGGAAATTCAAGGAAAATTGATTAGCAATCCCAGAAGCATTTGGCCCAGTGGAGGTTTTGCAAGTTCATGAAAATAGTTACCATGGTAAAACAGCTCTGGAGCAGTTTCTTCAGCAGTACATTTACATTGCTTAGCTGCATCAACTCACCTAAGCAGTTTGTGCTAAATGTGTAACCTGTGCTTGAAAAAAACCCTGACAAGAGCTGAAACCCTCTCTGGGAATTCAATCATGGGACAAATGCCATTTGACAACATCCAGGTAGATGTCACAGAGCTTCCTCAGGCAAGATGATACCACTACTTACTAGTAGGAGTCTGTACCTTCTCAGGGTGGGTAGAAGCCATTCTGACTCAGAAAAATCCCAGGAAGTAGTATTGTTCTTGTGCAAAGAAATCATTCCACAGTATGGCCTCATGAGCTCCCTGGGCTCTCTGTCACCCAAATTATGCAAGATCTCAGCAAAACCCTCTGCATAAAGTGGAATCTTCACACAGCATATAGGCTGCAGAGTTCAGGAAAAGTGGAGTGAATGAACTGCATCCTGAAATCATATCTGAAGAAACTTTGTCAGGAAACCAATCTAAAATAGACTGATGTTCTCCCTATAGACTTGTTAAGAGTAAGATGCAGTCCCACAAAACAAACCAGTTTTCCCCTTTTGAAGTTTTATTTGGATGGTCTTCACCACTGATAAAAGAACTCCAAGGAAATATTACACAATTTGGAAAATTGACCTTAATAAAGCAACTCCAGGGCCTAAGTTCCACCCTGTCTCAGCTGCACACCTGGATAAATAAGGGATTCCAACTACAATTAACACCCTCTATGCACTCCTTTACTCCAGGATCATTAGTCTGGGTAAAAGATTGAAAAAAATCAGGCATTAACACCCACCTGGTTAGAATGCTATAAGGTCCTCATTTCTACCTGCACAGCTGTCAAGGTTGCTGAGAAGTCCCCTGGACCCACCATTCCCAGTTGAAACCTGGAAACAGCTCAACCCCATCTTGGAAGTATCAGACTAACCCAAAGAACACACTGCATCTGACCCTGTATGAAGAACCCACCTTCCCTGCCCCAGCCACTCCAGAGCTGGCTGTCTATGCATTGCCGAAGCCTGCAGAGATCCTCTGACGCTGGGTTTTGTTTCAGTCACCCCAGGGCTGACTGATCCACAAATGGCTGAGGATGGAGAAATTGCCACATGGGCACCCTGTCCTTCTGGATCTTAATTTCCTTATCCTAATCTCTGTGTTTGTTTTTCATTTTCATATGTTAGCTCTCCTAGAAGTAGGTTGCCTACAATTCTTTCCAAAGACTAATTTTACTTTAATTTGGTGACAGCATCTATATCTGGGTAACTCCTCCTTTTCTATATAAGTTGCAAACTGTTGTTTTTGTCCCTGATCTTTCTTGCCCTGTCCCTTTGCCCCTTCAGGATCACTGCCTCAGACTCCTGCCATGAGTGCATCTATGCTGCCTGGATTGCAGGCATAGCCACTTTCACCTTAATATTCCACACCTATTAGACTTACCAAAGTATCCCCAAGGGCTTCTGTACTTACAATCAGACCACATACTCAGTCTGTGACCCTGGGGGGGACCATTACTACATCTGCCATGACCCTAACAAGCTCTAGCATGAGCTGTGGTAATATTAAAATTCCAAGCAGGGGGAAAAGAAATAATAGTAAGCAGAGCCACTCCTCCAAAAGGCCAACAAGCACTGTCTCTACTCTTTAACATTTTTATTGCCTGCCCTGCCATAGGCGTGGCTACACACTGTGTGTTGCAACGAATAACAGGCCCCTGAGATACCCTCCTACAAAAAAGGACTAAGTACCACCAGTTGCTGTGTGCTACACCACATAGAAAACCCCCAAGATACACTCCTACAAGTAAAACCAAGTACCCCCAGTTGCAGGACAGGGTACTGCAATCTCATTGATCTTACCATTTTAAATAATCATAATACCCAGTGGGGAAAAGAAGTACAAGTGCTCTTTGGATTAAAGTGGTCCCCTAAAGCCATCAGTGGCCCTACCTTTTTATATAAAAAGAACCATGAATTCTTACAATCAAGAAAAATTCCAGGTATTCCATTCCTTCTACAAGGAAATACAAGAACAACAATGGCTTACAGCCATTTCTGTAAGCACTCAAAATCTGTTCTTTCAACTAACAGAACAGGTAGCCTCCTCCCTAAGTGTTTCCTCTTGTTAGATCTGTGGGGAACAGATATGGGGGACAAATGGCCATGGGAAGCCAGAGAACTAATGCCAGCAGAAAAGGTAAATGTAACTGTACCCCAGCCTGGACCCAGTAGGTGGGACCTGACAACTTCCATTATTGGAAAAAAACTGCATAGCTAGATGGGGAAGCAACTTCCCAGTCCCAGTTGGGAACCTCATCTGTCTGGAGCAACAGTATTAGGATCCAAGTAAAAATGCCACCTTACAGTGGGATCAGATGAAAATCACACAGCTCCTGATCCATGGCCATTAGCCTCTTCCCCCTCCCTAAAAGGTTTCTGGAAAGATATTTCAGCTCCAGGCATTTGGAAAGCCCCTGAAGGGTTGTACTGGATCTGTGGTAGAACAGCCTATTCTGAATTACCTGCAGGATGGACAGGAGCCTGTGTGTTAGGAAATATCTGCCCTTCCTTCTTCCTGATCCCCCTAAAGCAAGGGGAACTACTAGGATACCCAGTCTATGAGTGGGAAAATAACCAGGCTCAAAAAAAGAGGCATACAAATAGGGAACTAGAAAGACAACAAGTGGCCCCCTGAGCACATCATCCAGTATTATGGTCTGGTAACATGGGCAGAAGATGGGTTATGGGGATATTGGACCCTAATTTACATGTTAAACTGCATTATTTGGCTCCAGGCAGTAGTAGAACTAATCACAAATGAACCTGCCCATGCTTTAAAGCAACAAACCAAATTTAGAACAGCCATCTATCAAAACCAATTGGCTGTTGACTATCTGTCAGCAAAGGAAGGAGGAGTATGTGGAAAATTCAACCTTTTCAACTGTTGCCTAAAGTTAGATGACCAAGGAAAGGTAAGACAGGAAATCACCAATCACATGAGAACCCTAGTCCATGTCCCAGTTCATACCTGGAATGGCTGGAACCCCAAGAACCTGTTTGGGGAGTGCCTCTTAATCTTTGGAAGATTCAAAACTCTGATTGAATAAGCTTCAGTGCTGCTTAGTGAATGTCTTGTTCTCCCCTGTTTCCTCTCTTGCTTACTGAAAAATGTAAGGCAACTAAAGAAGCCTTAGTAGACAGAAAAACTACCTCCCACATACTTCATCTCAGAGGTCTGCACCCCTCAAACTATAACAAATATTAATTAGTTCCCACAATCAAAAATGGTGTGACATCTATGAAATAAAATGTGATATCATCAAAAGGGGGGAATGAGGTAGTTCACAAGAGTGGCCCCAGTATTATTGTTTTATTTCCTTATTAAAATGGCTTTATGAATTTGTGTACTCTCAAGAATGTGTAAAAACATGCTTTCTGAAACAGTTAGCAAAACAAAACATCTGCTATTTCTGCCAGGCATGCCTAGTCCCACCTGTATTCCAGACAAAAGAAATCAGCTACTAGTCAGAGCTTATAGCACCATACCTGCCCATTCCCATAGCAACACCCACTCTGCTTGCTTTCCTATAGAATCTGGAGTCAAAGGATATTCTGGGCTCAGACTTTTGACAGAAGTCCTCTGAGTCTGCTGTGGCAATAAAAAGCTTGTTCACTTCTCAGAGGCTCTTATGCTTTCTTGTGTGGTGTTCAGAGTTTTCTCTATTTCACTTCCACTGTTATCCAACACAATATTCATTCCCACACATATTTCCCTGATATCTGTCTATATACATTGGAAAACTTCATGCAGTTCTTTTGGAGTATAGTGTATCTCCTCATGGGTCACACTTTTTACCTTACCTTTTGAGGCCTGCTGAAACCTCAGTTCAGTTATAGGTCTTGAAGAAAAGAGAAATGATGAGGGTGCATTCTAAAAATAATTAGAAGTGTCATTCCAGCTAATTACTGCATTCCATTGCAGTTTCATTGGGTGAAGCAGGATTAATCACTCCAGACAGAGAAGTGAGGGCTATTTCCACAGGGGATGTGGTTGCAGGTTTAGCAAGCACTAAATTGTTAATCTCTTTAGGTGGAGTTTGGCTGGAAGACACCTCAGGGTAGACTGGAGGCCAGGAAGCTGTTTCCTCAAGGCAGGTTAGAGATTGGGAAGACTTTCCTCAGTGCATGATGGAGGACAAATAGCTGTCTCTTCAGGGCAGGCTGGAGACTGGGTGGCTGTTTCCTCAGGTCATGTTAGAGGTGGGGCAACTGTTTCTCAGGATAGATCATTACAGGCCTATCTAGCAAAGACTCAGGAGAATCCCTGGTTTTTATGTCCCCACTGCCATCATTATCAACCAAGTTTAAAACTCAGGGGATTCACATGAAAATTCAGAATTCTAGCATCTTTTGAATGATCTGAAGATCTGGCAACAGCAGACCTACCTTTTTGCATGATATAAACTGGGAGGGGCTGAGTAGCTGCCATACTAAGAAGGACATATTCTATTGTCCAGTTATTCCCAAGTTGGACAGAGTCCTCTCCCAGCCCACCTGCTCTTTTTTATCCTGTTCTTTGTAAGAGTTTGATTTCATAACCCCTGCACTAAAAGAAAGTTAATTTAATTGACAAATAAAAGTATTTCATAAATGCCTAAGGGGAGGATTGGGCAAGTTGAGGTTGGCATGGGCTTTCCCACATGGATCCCAACAATCTAATAGTGGAGGGGGCATGGATACACAGGAATTGCCACTCTGCCATCAGTAAGGAAATCACTTCAGAGAGGCTGCCATTCAAGCCAGGTGAACATATCCAGCCCAGGGAAATGACATATGCAAAGGCCTGGGCAAGGAGAAAACATGAATTTATCAATAAGTGGCTTCTTCTAAGTTAATTCTGTCAATTCAGGGACTTTTATGGAATCCTGAGATGTTTTTATACCGAGCTTCTTTTTTATTTGATTTTTTTGTTACAGTTCACTTTATAGTGATTTGCTTCCACACCAAGTTTCTTGGTTCACTGAGAAGCTCTATAATAATATCTTAGATCTGAAACACATAGCATTTAAACCTTGCTTTGACCAAGAATGTACTTGTAAAACAATTTTGGAAGAGTTTTAATATACGAAGTACCAATAAATATATAAAACCCACATGTTATGACTTAGCACAGTTTAAAGAGAGTGGAAGGAAATCTGGTATCCAATAAGACATTATAGACAGTTAACTAAATGAAACTTTTTTACATTTAATCATTCACGAATCATCTTGGCTAATTTAGTTGCATGTCAATTTTTGTTAAAAAGAATAGCAAATATACAAAATATAACCTTATCTAGAAAAACTGGCACACATACACAAATGATGCAATGCCTTGATAATACTTGATCAATCTGCTTAAGGAAAATGCAATATTTCATTGAAACGTGTTTTTGGGCTGGGAGCAACATTTCATGACCACTGACTATTTAGCATGCTGTGCAACTTAAGGAATTATACCAGGGATTTATTTAATAACTTAATGACTACAATAGCAAAACATGGTGAATGTAATAATTTGAAAGAAATATAAAGAATAAATATCTGTGATCTACCACCACTAGAAAAATAAGAAGCACACTCTTTGGAGAAAAGGTATGCTATATGCTAGGAGTATAACTTCTTCGCGTGGTTAAATAAGAGTGTAAATGCTATTGGAGACAAATGGACTCAGGAATCAACTCACATGCCTCTACTCACAAATAGTGGACATTCATGGAACAGTACAGACAATAATGGAATGAATTTCACTCATCATATATTTAAATGTACAAGATTTAAATATTACTAAAATGTTTTATGGACTTAGGAGGATGTTAAGGAATCAACTCATAAAGTGGAAAAGTACAGTTTATATTTTGTCTTCTCTATATAATTCATATCAGGACATGAGGGTTGTTAAATGGTTGGTGTGTAAGGGACCGAAGTTTGTTTTCATAGGAGTTTAGTTGATAAGTGAAGAAGGAAGATAGAATTAAATTATCCTGACTTTGAAAACCCTAATGACAAAAAATCTTGTCCATAATCACCAATTACTGCTGACAAATCTGGAAGAAGGATGTCCACTGATAATCAGTCATCTTGCCTAAAAGTATTAATCTCAATCTAATCAAATCTCAAGAGCTAACAACCAGTTTATGAAAAACCCCAGCTGTTAAAGGAAGATAACATCACAGGCATGCCCTCAACAAAATCCAAACTGGACAACTTGAATGGAAACTGAGTTTTTCAGCAACAAACAATTTGAAAGATTAAAAATAAATAAATTGGGGCGGGCCGCGGTGGCTCAGCGGGCAAAGTGCTTGCCTGCTACGCCGGAGGACCTCGGTTCGATTCCCGGCCCCAGCCCATGTAATGAAAACGGAGAAACAAAATACAATAAAACAAGAAAATGTTTAAAAGATGTTTCCCTTTCTTCCTCTCTTCCTTCCTTCTATCCTTCCTTCCTTCTCTCTGTCTTTCCTTTAAAAAAAAAAAAATAAAATAAATAAATAAATAAATTGGATTCTTAGGGCCTGCTCATGCAAATAAATAAATAAATTAATTAATTAAAGATGAAGATAAAACTGTGAAACAAATGAGACTTATGAGATTTAACAAGCAATTGCAAAATTTGACCACGATTTTATCCCAACTCAAGGGATCACATTATGTGAAAACCAAGGCAATTACAAAACTACAAACATCAAGTGGTTATTTGATAATGTTTGTGGAGTAAATTTTCAAGTATAAAAATATTTTACATATGAGAAAGTGTGTTATCTTTAGGAGGTACATTATAAAATATGTATAGATCAAATAATATTGCATTTGTAAGGCTGTATATTTTGGGAGCACCATAAAATAAAATTGATTAATTTTCTAAAATTTTGTCATAAATTTCCATACTATAAAGTTTTAAAAAGCATTCTTTCCATATTTAAGTTTGACAATTCTTGCAGAAATTTCTTCAGTGTATTTTCACACATAAAATAAACTTTGTGTGGAATGATATATTCAGAAATATTTTATTATGTTTTAAGTGTATATCTCTTTGTAAAATGAATGCCTTGACAGTTTTTTTCACTTTTTTTCTGAAAATATTTGCTGCATAGTTTGGTTTTTCATGTAGAGAATTAATTTTACCACATGAAGTAAAGTAATAACCCAATAAAGTAGAGGCTCAATTAGTATTTAACTTTTAAATAGTTCTTTCTATATAACTTTTTTAAAAAAACTAGACAGGATTTAATGTTGTGAATACATGTTCTCCAATACATCTTTACTTCAGTCATTTACAAAAATGTTCTTTGAATACCATGATTGAAAAAGAATTGTTACAAATACTATACACTCTCATAGAAGACTTCTTACACTGAAAAATTTGTTTTAAAATTCTGTATTAGTTAGGGTTCTCTTGAGAAACAGAATCAACAGGGAACATTTCACAAATATAAAATTTATAAAAGTGTCTCACGTAACCACGGGAATGCAGAGTCCAAAATCCGCAGGGCAGGCTGTGAAGCCGACGAGTCCAATGGAGGGTCTGGATGAACTCCACAGGAGAGGCTTGCCAGCTGAAACAGGAAGAGCCTGTCTGTTCTGAATCCTCTTTAAAAGGCTTCCACTGATCAGATTAAGCATTACTCATTGCAGAAGACACTCCTCTTTGGCTGATTACAAATGGAATCAGCTGTGGACACAGCTGACATGATCATGATCTAATTCTATGAAATGTCCTCATTGCAACAGACAGGCCAGCACTTGCCCAACCAGACAAACAGGTACCACTACTTGGCCAAGTTGACACATGAACTCAATCATGACAAATTCATTTCCCCAAATTTTGTCATTGTTTCTTTTTTCCTTCTGAAAGATTTCTTGACAGGCGAATGAAGTTTAGATTTTCATCACAACATTTTCCCTCACCTTTTCAGCCATTTTTAACAACAACAAAAAAATCCAGGTATCTCTTTAGTGATATTTTGCTTTCTTTCTTTTGGTTTCACAAACAAACTTCAAAAGCAGCCCTCAAATGTTTATCATCGCACCTCTACATTTTTATTTTAAGTCTTTAAATTGTAGTACACTGCAAAAATTTCTCAGTGATGGCTCTGTCCATAATGCTTCATGTAAATGTATTTTCCTAGGGGCAATGGCTTTATACTATTATTAGATGAGATTGAGAAACAAAATACACATGTAAGATGAAGTTCATCATTAATGACAGATTAAATCCATATTCCAAGTACTATTAATTATTTCTGTTTTTGTTCTTTCTGAGTATTTGACAACTGATCAGTATGTTATTGTTTTTTGTTATTTTTTAACCTCAGAGACTCGCTAATGTAGAGCTTGTAAATATCAGTACTGGTTTGACTTCTTTAATTTTCTTATTGTTCTCTTTATAATTAAAATAAATGTGCAAATTCTATCTCTAGAAGAAAAGACATCATTTAGTAGAAAAAATTAAAGTTGAAAAGTGATGCATGATCAACAAGTTATATACACATAAAAACATTATTTTAAAAAATCCATAATGTGGGGAATTGAGGCTAATAAGACAGTATCAATATAAACAAAGCAAAACTACAGCAGTTGCAAAAATCAAACATTAATTATTTTATAAAACAGCAATTGTGATTGTATCTGTTATCACACCCATTTGACTGTTCAGAAATCAAGAAGAGGCAGGGACAGAGACATCAAAGATGTAAATATCATAATTAATATGCTTAAATGTACTATATTGAACTAAAGTAGTATGTATACTATAGTATATTATAGTTTCCCCCAGAGTAGAGATTCTTTATAGGCACATATAAACAATTGCATAAACAGACCATACATTTCACAATAAAAATGAACTCTAAACATTTCAAAGGATCAATATCATAAAATATTGTTGCATGAGGAATATGTGTATGCATATTCACACACAGCATAAAAAACTTTATTACAATATGATGTAGCTGTCAAAGTGTATATATGCATATATGTATATTTGTGTGTATATATATATAAATATAACAAGCATACATGAATTTATATGAAATAACATTATGGTGTTATCTGTAGGATATATTATGAAGTGAAAACATTACAGTTCATAATATTGCAATATATGCATAGATTAAAAAATGGAATGGTATACCAAGTAACGTAAAGATTATTTTCTTTAAAAGCAGGGAGGCTACAATGTGGCCTACAGAGGGATGGAAGGTATATTTGTGTGCACCTTATTTTTATTTTATTTTCATTTTTTTGCATGGGCAGACACTGGGAATCAATCCTGGGTCTCCAGCATGGCAGGAGAGAACTCTGCCTGCTGAACCACCATGGCCCATCCTGTGTGTACCTTATTTTAAAATGTTTACTCTTAGGTCATGTAAATATTTTACATAATTATGCAGCAAAATTAAAATAAAAATTTAAAAATCCTTATAACTTAAAAGCAGTAAATAAACAAATAATCTAATAAATATTTAATTTATGGCATTATTAGAAAATGAAATATTTTAAATGATTTCAAGCCACAGTAATGCAATCGCCATTTCCAGTAAGATAAACCATAGGACAAAGCAAAATAAGGTATACAGAAAGAACTATAAAAAGCAAAATATAACCCCTAAGACAAACAAAGATATGTTCACCTTTGAGTTCTCAGTGAACTGCATGTCAGTGCAAATAAGTAGTAAATGAGGAAAAGTATTCATTTATAGAAATTTCAAGTTAATAAATCCAAAATGAATGAAAACATTTAAATATTGTCAGTTTGCAGTCTCAATAGTCACCAGTGGCTGCTAAAATTATTAGGTGAAACATTAATGGAGAACATTTAAATGGGTAGTACAGGTTAAAATCCCCTGAATATAATGATTAAATTAGTTCTCACTGATAAGATCACTAGGTATTACGGGCTTCTTGATATTATGCATTAAAAGGTGCAATATTTCACCTGCATTTTTTTTTGCAAAATAATAGAAACAGAATTCAATCAAATGTTCATATGATAGGAAATCAAAGGGACAGAGAAACAGTTTCAGAACTGTAATAAAATCCAGTTTATGGGAAATTACATAGGACACAGGGCTTATTTTTATCAACAAATAAATAGCAAGAAATTTTTTAAAAGGAAGGAAATTGTTAAAGATTCTAAAAACATAAAAGACAAATCAACACAATGTGTGGGCCTCATTTGCATTTTAATTGAAGAAAAATTAAATATACACATGTTGCAATGGGAGCACTTTGACACCCAATTGTTCTTTGGCACTACTATGGAATTATTGTTGTTATAGAAATGATGCAATTAATTTTATGAGAGGCATACTGAAATAATAATCCAATTGGGATGGGGTGTTGCTATGACAAATATTGTAAATGAGTTTGCCTCAACAATAGGAATTTTTGGCCAACTAGTTTTTGACAAGGGGGCAAAGTCCATGCAATCAGAAAAGATTATACTCTTTCATACATGTTGCAGGGAAAAACTCTCTCCAATTGCAAAAAAAAAAAAGGATGAGGATGCCTACTTCACACTGTGTACAAGAATCAACACAAAATGCATAAAAAAACCTAAATATAAAATCTAAAACTACCAAAATCCTAGAATAAAATGTAGGAAAACATCTTTAATAAGCAATGTGCTCTTAGATTTTACCCCCAAAGCACAAGCAACACTATAAAAAAATAGATAAATGGGACCTTATCAAAATTAAAAAAAAACTTTTGTACATCAAAGGACTTTATTATGAAAGTAAAATGGCATTTTACACAATGGGAGAAAATATTTGGAAACCATGTATCTGATAAAGGCTTAATGTCCAGAAGATGTAATGAAATTCTTCAATTTTAGACCAAATGACAACCCAATGAAAAAAAAATGGGCTAAATATTTGAGAAGACATTTCTCCAAGAAGATGTAAAAGTGGTCAAAAGCACATGAAAAGATAGTCAAAATCATTAGTTATCAGGAAAACGCATATCAGAACCACAATATGATATTATTTACACCACCTTAGAATTGCTTCTTTTTAAAAACCAAACCAGAAAATTACAAGTTTTGGAGAGAATGTAGAAAATAAGAAGACTCCTTGCTTATTGTGGGTGGCAATGAAAACTGGTGAAGCTGCTGTGGAAGACAACTTGGCAGTTCCTCAGAAAGTTAGTTGTAGAATTACCATATGATCCAGCAATCCAACTACTAGTTGTATACCCAAATAACTGAAAGTGGGTACTTAAGCAGATATTTGCACATCAATGTTCATAGTGGAAATTTTCACAACTGTCAAATAATGGAAGCAACCCAGGTGTCTATCAATCAATAAATGGATAAAAACAATGTGCTGTGTACCTACAATGGTATAGTATTCAGTCATAAAATGGAATGAAGTTCTGATACGTGTGACAACATGGATGAACTTCTAACACATCTTCAATGCAATAAGCCAGAAACCAAAGGACAAAGAGAGTATGAACTCACTACTATGAAACAATTAGAATAAGCCAACTCATAGTGTCAAGAATCCAGACTACAGGTTATCGGGGGATCAGGTGGGGATAGGAAACAGAAAGTTAGGTTGAAAAAGTGCAAAATTCATATTTGGAAAGGTGGAAATTTTTGGGTAATGATGGTGGTGATGATAGCCTCACATTGTGAATGTAATTCATATATATATGAATCATGAATAAAGGGGAAATATTAGGTTGTATATATGGTAACAGAACAAAAATTTAAAAATAAAACCCATTGAACTGCACTATGCCATAAGTTCAGCCATTAATATAAATCTAATAGCACAATTATAAAAAAGTGCTGTCATCGATTGTAGAAAATATTCTAACCATTGCCTGGTGTTAAAATTAGGGTGGCATATGGGAATCAGGAGGAGCAGAGAAAATTGAGGGCTTTGAATGAGGAACTGGAAAGTTATCTGTTGATTTTTGAAAGAAGGGGAAATGTATAATTTAATACTCTTGCTACAAAAGAAAATTGTTTAATTTTTCCTCAGTTTTTACCTTCTTTAGTTATAAGGTTATGGCATAATGCTTAATGACTTCTACATATTTTGGTGAATTATCTTTGTTCTACCCACTTTTTAATGGTATAATATTAATCTTGTAGTCAAGTCATTCCAGGTAACGTGTTTGTTTTTGTCTGACCTATCATTCTGTTTTTTTAAGTATCTCCTTGTAATGTCATTTTACTGAGAGAGCCAAAAGTGACTGTTTAGGTATTGAACAAATAAATGATAAATTACAAAGTTGTAAAATTTCTTTCTTTTAGTAATTTAATTGTATTCCCCTACTGTCTTTTTGCCCAGCAGATGACTGGGGTCATTTGATCAGAAATTGTTTGCCATTTAAATGTTTTTTTAATTTTCCTCTTTAAATGGCACTCACTTTTTAAATAACTGTGTTCGGCTTGATATTGATCAGTGATTTTTTTACAATCATTATCTGATGATTGTTCAGTATGTCATTTAAAAACATTAATTCATTGTACAAGAATTTAATTCAAATTCCAAACAAACATTTTTGGAAATTTTCACCATGACTTTTGTTAGCTGCATTTTGGACATGTATTATATGAAAGTCTATTCAACAAATTTCTATTGATAAACATTTGGGTGGTTTCCTGTATACTGCTATTAATTATGCTGCAAGAAAGTGGCATACATAATATTATATATTTTTGCCAATAATCCTCAAGCAGAATTATTGCAATTAATGAACACAACTTTGATTTTGGTAAGGACACTGTAACAGGAATGTTTAAATTCCCAGAAGATACAAAGTGACCTTCATTGCTTTACAAAAAGAAGTAAAATCCAATCCATAAAAGTAAAGATCTCTCTAATTGGGACTCCTTTGTGTCTAACATGTTGCTTTTCTCTTCTAGCTTTCAGAACTCTTTGCTTGTCCCCTCCATTCTATAGTGCGATCAATATGTGATGGGTTAATTTTGTCTTCGTGATAATCCTGTTTGGTGTTCTCTGAGATTCTTGGTGTGGAATGGGAACATATCAGAAGACAGGTTAGAATTGATACATCTCTGATATCTAAGTGGAAAGTTCACATAGGCATTGGTATGTATATGTATCATATCATGATACATATATATAACCATTTGAAATTTATAGACACACAACCCAATGGAAAAAATGTGCAAGATTCATGCGCAAACCTCTTGCCTCCCTCACTTCTATCTTTGTGAGAGTCTCTGCATATCCTGTCACATGTATTTTCAACAAACTTTCTGCCTACTTATTCTAGGTTGTGCTGTGTACTTGAATTATTTCTCATAGCATGGCTAAGAACCTGGAAGCCAAAATCTGACAACAGGTTTTGGGAAGCCAGCCAGGAGTGAGTTTCATGACTTACATGTCATGGCTATAGACTGGGAGGCTTGGCCATGTGCGGTCACTTTCTTTCTTGATTGGTTTTTTGTTATCCTCTTCTATGTCCTCACCCCAAATCTCCTTCTAAAAGGGTGGAATCATTTTCACTGTTCTCCCTAGGGATCTTGGGGCCAAATCAGCCCTCCCCAGAAGACATAAGCTCATTTCACCCTGAGCCTCTTGTTCCCTCTTCAGAGGTGACAGGAACCTGTGTTCATGACACATAGACCCAAGGAGACTCAGAGTGGTGGGTGATATCATTCTTTGGGTCCTGACTGGGGATTACTTTCCATGCCAAGCACGAGTCCAACGGAAGCCAAATTTCATGACCAACCCTCTCTTCAGCTTTCCAAAATGTCCCAACACTCTCTTATCCTGTCCTCTGGGGACCTGGACTCTTCCTCCAGTGAATCTGTTCCTTTTTTCACCTTCTCCACATAGATCCTCTCCCTTGCCTCTAGAGAATCTCCTTTCCCCTCTGTCAGGCCCTTTGAGACATTCCATCTTTTATAGCAGAATACTAGGCTATGGAAACTTGTACCAAATAAGTAATTGTCTTTGACATTCTAAGGAGTCATCTCTGGTTTAAGCCCAAAGGAATTGGGTACTTTCCAATGACGGTATTTAAAAGCCAGAAGTTAAGTTGCAGAGTAAGTAAAAGCACTGTATATTCTGATTGCAGTGAATTAAATCTGTGAGGGCCTGTAAGCACTCTGTTCATCTCAAAATGAGCACACAGGACTTTAGCCTCTCTGCTTGCTCATGGTATCACTCTCATGACTGGCTTCTCACTTTTTACTCTCTGGGTCTTTCTTCTTCCATTACTACATCCCATGTCCCAGCATGTTCTGCTAGTAACCCTCTTGAAGGTGTTACCCAGTGCAGGAAGAAACCATTAGCTGGGGGGAATAGGCTGTTAGGAGTGCATTTACTTAAAATATAAACTGTGCTGTAAGGAACGGAGGGAGACTCACACCTAACCTTACCCTATAATATTTCCATACATAGACCTGTCTGATTCCCTCAAAATCATACTAAGACACATTATTTAAAAGATTCCAACTTACTTGCCACATCTTCTTTCTAGCTCAATCATGGCAACACCTGGGAGATGCCCTCCTTCGAATTTCTTTCTAGGTTCACAGGGAGTAATCTAGGGATTGCGCCTGGTACCTACCTCCTGAGTTTTTGAAGAAACTGAGGATGTCTGGGAACGGGGAGCCTGATGCAAGAGGCTTAAGGACTCAGCACTCAGACTCACAGGCTGGTAAACTGAGATGCTGGACACTGGTAGGAAATCTGCCTTTTCCTTGTTTCTCTTCCTTAAAAATAGGGGTGCTTTCAGCACTCCAGATAGCAGTCCATTTGGATCCTTGCTAAAAATTAAAATGATCTTCCCATTACAGAGATAAAAATGCAAACCCCCCACCTTATTTTCTACTACAACAGTGCCTAGCCACATATCACCTGAGGAATGGCCAATATTGGCCCATGAATAGAACAGTCAGCTATAAACCTATATTACAATTATATCTGTTTTGCAAGGGCTAGGAAAAGTGACAAAAATTCCTTACATACAGCTTTTATGGTCTTATATCAGAAAATCCTATGAAGGGTTATTGGAAATTATATTATGCACAAAGAGCTGTCAAAATCTTCTTCCTTGTGACTCTTCTTCATGGGAGGAAGCAAATATTTAAATTTTAACTAGGAAGCAAATATTTAAATTTTAACTATTTAAATTAAATATTTAAATTTAACTTTTTAAACTAGTGCCTCCCCTCCCAGAATCCTTGTTTAGTCTTTATATTGCAGCCTAATGTAAAGCTTTTTTTCTAAATTGTGCTCTCTTTTTAGCCCTCAGGGAACAAGATAAAGGATAAAAGTATTCCTGGGAATATTGTCCTAGACTTCTCTCAGGTGTGGTGAGTACCCCCACCTCTGGGACATAGGTTTAAATATCACCCAGTTAGGAACGTACCAGAGACACCTAGTAACTCATCCCAGGGATGCTGGCTGACACATCCTGGAGATGCCCATTGACATTTTCTACCATGCTCCTAAGTAACTGGTCATGCAGAGAGGAAAACGCCCAGCTCTGGCATGTGCTGCAGTGCCACATGGTCACACTAGTACTAGTAAGACTTCACATAGTTTTCCTATTCCAGAAAAAATTGGAAATGTAGCAGTCAAAATAAGCTAAAAAATGGGGAAGGATAGCACTCCAGTGGGACTCTCAATTACAATACTATCCTCAGTATGTAAAAGACAGGGAACATTGTAAAAAATTACTTATGCCCAGATGTTTATCACTTTCTGTCAAGACAAGGACCTAAGAATGACTAGTAGCTTGTGTTATACCTGTACCTCACTTCCATGAAAGGAAAAACACCTGTTTATTAAAAGCCATGGAAAATGTGCCATGAAGCCAGTTGATGTTAATTAACTAAGGAAATCACTCAGGAGAAAAGGGAGAATCTAGCTCTTTTTCTGAGGAAGATACTGGAAGCCTTAAAAAGTTTCCACTATGAGCCCAGATTCCCAGGAAGGGGAGATTTTGCTGGACATCCATTTAATCAGCCTTCCTGCCTGCAATACTCAGAGAAATCTGCAGAAGCTATCCATGAGCCCACAAACTCCCACTAATAACATTGGACACTGCCTTTTCTGTGTTTCACAATTGAAACAAGGCTGAAGAGGAGGGAAAGGCAAAGAGGTAAGCAAAAGACCAGAGAACAGGCTCAGGTTACTGCAGTCACTGTTAAAAGTACCCTGATATTGCTGCAACTGTGAATTGAAAGATCACTGTCACTGTCTTCCAGGAAAATGGAAGAGTAGATTATCCTTTATTCACCCCTATTCCATAGAAAAAGAGGGGATAGGGAAAAATCACCAGAACTACAGTCCTGGAGGAGAGAGATAAGAAGAGGTCTTCAAAGTTTCATTCGGAGGAGAAAAGTAGGGAGATCAGGAAGGCATGGACAGGGTGGGTCTGATCCTCCATGACCCCCTCTGGGGGCATAGGCAGTGGCACATGGGGAGGTGTATATCCAAGGGAAGTGACCATCCTTCTGCTCTAGTCTATCCCAGCACCCATGGGAACCCCAGTGTTGCACTTGGTTGTCTACAATGAAAAGCTGTACCCCACACATTGGAAGCAGTCGTCTGGCTTGGTGAATAGCCATCCCATTGAGCAGAGTGAATTACAAATCTGCCAGGCATCAGGTGCTGGAATCAGCTGCTCCCTTAGGTGCTGTAATCGGCTCCCCCATCCTGAGTGACAGAACCTGCCATCCTGCCAGTGTGTGCTGGTATGACCCCACCTGTTGTGCATACCTTCTTCCCAACCTGCCACTGCAAATGGAGAGGGCCAGGCCTGAGGAGAGGAGGTGCCTCAGGAGTGCCACCTACTGGGAAGAAGTGGTAATTTGCAGTCTGGCAAATTCCCTATCTGCCAAGGTTATTTTAAAAAATATTTTTCTATATTTATTATTATTATTATTTTATTTTTCACTTTTATTTAAATATATTTATATTTATTTAAAATTTTATGGAAATTTATTTTTATTTTATATTTATTTACTTTTCTATCTCCCTTCTGTGGGCACCAGGATGATTTCATTCCCAATATATATTTGGATGTCTCCTTCTGACTTCAGGGCCTACTATTGCTGAGGTATATTTATTAAATATTTATTTATTTACTACTATTATCATTATTTTGGGAGTGCATGGGCTGGGAATTGGGACTGAATCTTCCACTGGGTGGGTGGGTGTTCTGCCACTGAACTACCCATGCACCCCTGCCTAGCTTCTAATAGAACCTAAAGTGGAAATTGTTTACTCTACATGAGATCTAACCTTTGGTATGGAGGAAATTACTGAAAAACCAAGTACAAAACAGAATCTTCAATACAAAACCAAGTAAATACCAAAGGTTAGAGGAGTGAAAGAAACCATCTTGCAAAATAACCTTATTAAGATAATAAACTGCCTCAAGCAAAACAGATACAAAGAAGAAAAGAGAGGATGCAAATAAACAAAATCAGAAATGAAAAGGGGTACATTATCATGGACCCTGAAGAAATAAAAGAAATCATAAGAGAATACTATGAACCATCATATGCCAACAAACTAGACAAATTCCTGGAAGCACACAAATAAGCTACACTGATTCAGGAAAAAATAGAAGATCTCAACAAATCAATCACAAATAAAGAGATTCAACCAACCATCAAAAATCTTCCTACAATAAAAGTCAAGACCAGATGGGTCCACAGGGCAATTTTATCAAACTTTCAAAAAAAAATGCAATCTTGCTCAAACTTTTCTGAAAAATTGAGGAAAAAAGAATAGTACCTAACTCATTTTATGAAGCTAATACCATTTTGATACCAAAAATGGGGTAAAGATGCTATAAGAAGAAAACCTACAGGACAATCTTCCTAACGAGCATATATGCAAAAATTCTCAACAAAATATTAGCAAATAGAATCCAACAACACATTAAAAGAATTATATGTGATGACCAAGTGGGGTTTACTTCAAGAATGCAAGGATGGTTCAATACAAGAAAATCAATTAATGTAATACAGTACATTGAGAACTTGAAGGGGAAAAATCACATGATCATCTTGAGTGATACAGAAAAAGTGTTTGACAAAATTCAACATCCTTTTCTGATAGAAACACTCCAAAAGATAGGAATCAAATGTTACTACCTCAATCTGATAAAGAGAATATATGAAAAAACTGATAGCTGGCATCATACTCAATGGTGAGAGACTGAAAGCTTTCCCCCTAAGATTAGGAATAAGACAAGGATGCCCACTGTCACCACTATTCTTCAACAGGGTGCTAGACATTCTAGGTAGAGCATTGAGGCAGGACAGAGAAATAAAAGACATCCAAATAGAAAGGCAGAAGTAAAACTTTCATTATTTGCAGATGACATGATACTATACTTGGAAGATCCTGAGAAATCTACAACAAAGTTACTTAAGTTAATAAACAAATTCAGCAAAGTGGCAGGATATAAAGTTAATTGCAAAAATCAGTAAAGTTTGTATACACAAGCAATGACTTAACTAAGGAGACAGTTCAGGAAAGAATTCTATTCAAAATAGCAACTAAAAGAATTAAGTACTTAGAAATGAACTTAACTAGGGACATAAAGGACTTGTACATGGAAAACTACATAACATTGCTAAAAGAAATCAAAGAAGATCTAAATAGGTGGAAAAACATTTCCTGCTCATGAATAGGAAGGCTAAATATATTTAAGATGTTGGAGAGGATGTGAAGAAACTGGGACACTTATGTACTCCTGGTCAGAATGTATAACAGTGTAGCCACTATGGAAGACTGTTTGGCAGTTCTGTAGGAAACTAAATATCCAGTTGCCCTATGACCCAGCCATAGCATTACTTGGTATATACCCAGGACAGCTGAAAACAATGACTGAAGCATATATTTGCATAGGAATGTTCACAGCAACATTATTCATATTCGCAAAAGATGGAAACAAACCGAATGCCCATGAACAGATGATTTTTTAGGTTTTATGAGATTAACAAAATGTGATACATACATATGGTGGAATATTATGCAGTAGCAAAAAGAAATGATGCCCTGAAGCACATGATAAGATGGATGAACTGTGAGTACATAATGCTGAGTGAAATAAACTAGACACAAAAGGCTAGATACTGTATAATTCCACTTTTATGACTATGGAAAAGGTAAAATGAGAGGCTTATAATACAGAATATAGGGGACTTAGAGATACATAGAAGCTAGAGATGGTGAACAGTTAATTAATGAGGTTGAGCTCTAATTTAAGGGAATAGGTAGAAGTGAAGGTGGTTCTTTAGTGGATTTATAAATAGTATTACCATATTGAAGATGAACAAGATGAAAAGGGGTTGTATAGACCTACGTGTCCCACTGATTAGCTTGCAAGAACTACTTCAATGTTATGATTCATGTACAAAGAGTGCTTAAGTCCAGGGTACAGGGGAAAACTGCTAGTGCATGCTCTGGACAATGTTTAGAATGAAAACATAACCACTACTACCGCACCAGCAGAGATAAATGATAGGGGGAGGGACAAGAGTTAGGAGGAGGTTTAGATTTCTTATTTGATGAGGGTGTGTTTATTGGTTTTTTTTTCCTTGGGAACAATGAAATTAACTAAAATTAAGAGTGTTGGTGGAGGTGGCTGAAGGATGCACTGACTGAGAAATAGATTGGTGAATGATGGTGCATACTTACAAATGAATGTTGTACTGCTACAAAAAGGAATGAAGTCATGAGGCAAGCAACATGGTGAACGAATGTGTGGGACATTTGGTGAGTAAAAATAAGACAGAAAGAAAAGAACAGCAATGATATGGTCTCCTTTTTAAAATGCTTACAAGAAAACAGGGGCCTAGATTGTAGGCTTTTATAGCAGACACACTTAGTCCAGAATGGTAATTAGTATTTCTGGATTTTGAAAGGCTGTTATATTTATGTATATGTATATATAGGTATGTACGACCTGATACTAAGAGATAACAATGAAGCTGATCGGGTTGGGGTTAAAGTAATTAAGAACACAGGTATAAGGAAGACAATGTCTACATTTTAGAACTTCACCTAATCTTTGAGACCAAAGGAAGAAAGGTTTATTTGGTCTGGAACTAAAATTTTCTGTAGCACATAATCTAACTCAGCCTATCTGTTCAGCTCATTTAGACAATTGAAACACAGGGAGCCCAGAATAACAAAGAGGTCCTTTAATTCTGCATAGCTTAAAGTAATGCCTGGATGCATCCTAGAGAATATTAAGCAGATAATAAAAAAGTATTGGCAAAGTCCCTTGAGAGATGGGAGAAAATATATGGAACTATTAACCTTTGCCGTTAGGAAATCCCCTGATACTGTGGCAAAGTATAGGGACACACAAATCAATAGGTCAGGCCCTTGATCTTGAGGGCTACTCTTGTGCAGCTCATGTAGGTATCAGAGAAGCTTATTCTACCTATAGGTATGCTTAAGAGTTGCTTCTGGAAGACCTTTTTTGTCACTCAGATGTGGTCTCAGTCTCTCTAAGCCCACCTCTGCAAGTGAAATCATTGGCCTCCTCCCTACATGGGACATGACAGCAGTGGGTGAAAGCCTCCCTGGCTACATAGGGATGAATCTGGCCATGGCACCATGGGATCAACAATTCCATCCTGCCCAAAAAGGGTAAAGAAATGTAACAAGTAAAGTTATCAGTGGCAGAGAGAATTCAAATAGAGTCAAGAGGCTACTCTGGAGGTCATTTTTATGCAAGCTTAGTTAGACATTGTTACCTATCATAACCTGCCAAACCCCAATGAGGACCATTTCAGCATGTCCTAAAGAATACCTAGGGGGATATATAAAATTCCACAAGGGTTCCATGCACTAGTGTAACTTTCCAGAAACCTGCAACCTCCAGATAGGTCTCTGGTCCAGAGAAGTCCTGAAACCTTGAGGGCCCAACCTCTCCAGAACATCAGATAGTACCATCTCCCTATAATGCATTATTGACAGACCCTTCCAACATGAAAATGTTAGAATGGCCATAGCCCAAACACCCCTGAAGAGAGAGATAGAAAGATCAAAGGTGATGGTGGAGTTATACCAAGAAGATAGGATTTAACAAATAAATATGATTCTGAATCATTAAATTGATATCTCTTTTAGTCTCCAGTATATCAAAGCAGCTAGAAGTAAAAACTTAAAATTGTGGAAGCATAACCCATGTCAAACTCTGAAATTTGTTCTACAACTAATTGTGGTGTCATACTTTGAAATTTATTGCTTTTTGTATATAAGTTATTTTTCACAAAAAGAGAAAGACAAAAACTCAATTATGGTGATAAAAATATTTAAGCCTTCTAGCCTCCTGTATTCTGGAGTAGCTGGAAAAATCTGAGAGGATCATATGGTAGCCCATGACAAACTCTGGGATTTTTCCTGCAACTTCTTGTTGAAGACTGCTTTGAAATTATTGCTTTTTTATTTCTTTGCTTTGTTTATATGTTATACTATACATTAAAAAAGTAAAAAAAAAAGAGAGAATTAGTATAAGTAAATCATAAGTGAGCTGGCAATTTGTTTATAATTTGTTTCTATTCTTCAGATGATTTCAGTATTCACATTTAAATCTCTATAAGAGTAATTTCAGCAAAAATAATGAGTTACTTACTGTTAAATGATCAAATTTTATATTATAGTAAAGCATATGAAACTCTTAAAGTTTTAGTAGGCAATCTCACCTAGAAGTGAAATAAGATATAGAATATTAGTCAGTGGTTATTAATTTTTAAAATTCGCTTAAAACTTGAACCATTTCTTGTGAGCAGAGAAGAGATATTAATAATGATGGTGAATTTTGGTAATGGTTTTTATACCTTCATTGTGAGAACTTCATTTTCCTCTTGATATCCTAAAACAACATCTATTTCATAATCAGGAGGTGAGACTCATAAGGCCACAGTTAAATTTACAGTTCTTCATTTAGAAAAGCAACTTCAAGAGTCTTCACATTATCAGTTATAAAGTGATCACCTCACTTCAATTAGCTATCACATGTAGCAGTTACCTGAAAGACAATGGCAGAATGTTGTTTAGATTGACAATGTTTTACAACTCTTCTACATGCCCAAAGTTCATGTGATACTTCACATTGCCTTATGTTTGAAAATACACTACTGATATAAATTAACATCCCTCTGTGAGGACTTCCATAACTCCCCATATTGTCAAACTCAAATCCTTAAAAGTGTTTATCCAGAGTAAAAATCTAAGCTGGGGGAGTTTCTGGGTCAACTGTAAGGTATTCAACAGTGCATGAACCCAGATGGTAATGTAAAGGTATTTTTAATTTAGTTTCTATGGCCTGTACTTTGGAATCTGGTACAATCTGCCATATAAAATCTACACAAATTCCCCTGCATTGTACTTTCAAAATATTTCTCAAATCTCTTCACTTCCTATCTATATGGTGACTGTCCTTCTCAAATAATTTTTGGAATAAATGAAAGCTCAATTTGATGGAGAAAAGATTGGTATCACAACAAATGGTGTTGGAGCAACTGATAACTATAGCTAAAATAGTGAACTTCTACCTAAGACTCCCACCTTATTAAACATTAATTCAAAATGGGTCAAAAATAAAAATCAAAAAAGGTGGGCAATGGTGGTGATTAAAGAACATGGGTTTTCTGGGATACACAACAGTTGCTAACTGGCACAGAAAGCATCAAGTGCACCCATATGTGTGTTATGGGAGTCCCAGAAAGAGAAGAAAGAATGAAAGTGGAAGAAGGAATAACAAAGGAAATAATGACAAAGAATTTCCCAAACTTAGATATTGATGTGAATATGTACATTCAAGAAGTTCAGAGAACATGACATAGGATAAACATGATCAAAAATACATCTTGTCCTATATTGAGTACACTATCAAATTCAAAGTACAAGGAGAGTCTTGGAAGCTGCAAGAGAAAAGAATATTATATACAAAGAGTGCCAATAAGATTAAGTACTGATTTCTTATCAGAAACCAGGGAAGCAAGAAGGCAGTGGTCTGAAATACTTAAGTATTTTAAGGAAATCAGCTGCCAGCCAAGTATTTTATATCTGGTGAGAATTTCTTTCAAAAGCTAGTGGGAGGGTGGTATGATGGTGACTCAATGGCAAAATTCTCACCTGCCATGCCAGAGACCAGGGTTTGATTCCCGGTGCCTGCCCATGCAAAAAAAAAAATAGTGGGAGATGAAGATATTCTTAGGTAAATAGAAGCTAAAGGAGTAGATTACCACTAGAGCTGACATATAAGCAATTATAATGGGAGTTCTTTAGACTCAAATGAAAGGACTCTAGCATGTAAAATTACTTTTTATGCTCTGGTAATGTTAAACATTTGGATAATTTTAAATACCAGTATCATTATATTGTGCTCATTGATATGCAACTTCACTTCTTATTTCTTACAGGTGCTTATTTGGAAATTCATAAAAATAATGACAAATATAAATTTTGGGTAGACTGTATGCTGTGTACCAGAGACTCAATTTAGACATAAGGACAAAAATAGGTTGAAAGTGAAAAGTCAGAAAAAGATATTTCACATGAACAACAACCAGAAAAGAGCAGGGTTAACTATATTAATATCAGACAAATTAGACTACAAATGTAAAAATTTAGCAGCGACAAAGAAGAACCCTATGTATTAATGAAAGGGACAATTCATGAAGGAGACATAGTAATCATAAAAATTTATGCACCAAGTCAGAGTGCCCCCAAATACAGAGGCATACACTGACAAAACTGAGGGGAGAAGTATACAAAATAGACACCTCAAAAATAATATTTGGGACCTTAAATACATAACTTCTATCAATTGATAAAGCATCCACACCAAGAACAATAAGGAAACAGAGATTTTAACTATTATGATAAATGAACAACATTTAATAGACATTTACAGAATATTACACCACGCAATAGCATTTTCTTAAGTGCTTGTGGATCATTCTCTAAGGTACGCCACATGCTGTGTCAAAAAGCAAGTCTCAACAAACTTAAAAAAATTGAAATTAGGCAAAAAAATTTCTCAGATCATAATGGAATGAAGTTGGAAACTAATAAGAGGCATAACATAGGGAAATTAAAATATACATGGAGGCTAAACAATACAGTCTTAAACAGCCAGTGAATCAAGGAAGAAATTATAAGAGAAATCAATAAATATCTCAAGAAAAATAAAAAAGAGAGCCCAATATATTACAATGTGTGGGATGCTGCAAAGGTGGAGCTAGGAGGGAAATTTATTGCCCAGAATGTCCATATTAGAAAACAAGAGAGAGCAAAAATTGTAGAATTAGCTGTCCACATGGAGGAATTAGAGAAAGAACAGCAAACTAATCCAAAAGCAAACAGAAGGAAATAAATAAAAGGAAATAAATAAAAGGATTAGAGTAGAAATAAATAAAATTGAGAATAAGAAAACAATAGAGAGCCTCAACATACCCAGAAATTTTTTCTTTGAGAAAATCAATAAAATCGATGGTCACATAGGTAGGCTGAGAAGCAAAAGGGAAAACATGCAAAGGAATCAAATCAGAAATTGAAGAGGCTCACAGCCACTGAACTCACAGAAATAGAGAGATGATGAGAAGATAAAAGGAGCGATTATATGCTTACAAGCCAGAAAGTTTAGAAAAAAAGGCAACTTCATAGAGATGCATGAATAACACATTTTGACTTGAAAAAAAAAAGACCTCAACAAAACAATCACAAGAAAAGAGATAGACTCAGTCATCAAAAACCTCCCCACAAAGAAAAGTCCAGGGACAGATGGCTTCATATGTAAATTCAACCAAGTATTCAAGAAAGAATTAGTACCAAATTATGCTCAAATTCTTTAAAAAAAAATGGAAGATGAGGGAAAGCTACCTAACTAATTCTATGAAGCCAGTAGCACCCTAAAACAAGCAAGGTAACAATATTAGAAAAACAGATAATTAGAAACCAATAGCTTTAAGGAATATAGACACAAAAATACTCCACAAAATATTTGCAAATCAAATCCAGCAGTACATTAAATAAATTATACAATGTGACCTAGAGGGTTTTATTCCAGGTATGCAAGGCTGGTGATGATGTTAGGTTCTGGTGTCAACTTGGCCAAGTGATTATGCCCAGTTGTCTGGTCAGGCAGACACTAGCCTGACCATTGATGCAAGCATATTTTGTGGCTGGTTGATGAGCCAGAAGGCTGGTGAATTAAATCATCAGTTAGTTGATTGCATCTGTGGCTGATAACAACTGAATTCAACTTATAAGGAATTATATAATACAAAAGTTGGTGGCTTTTAAGGGGGATGTGAGACTCTCACTGCTTCCTTAGCCAGTGAGACTTCCTATGAAGTTCATCCAGACCCTTCATTGGAGTCACCAACTTCACAACCTGCCCTATGGATTTTGGACTCTTCCATCTGCACAGTTAAGCGAGACATCTTTATAAATCTTATATTTACAGATCTCTCCTATTGGTTCTGTGTCTCTAGAGAACCCTGACTAACACAGCTGAGTACCAGGAGTGGTTCTTGAGAAAAAGAATCTTAAAAATGGGTTTTTACAATTGACTTTCTACTCTGACTAGACTAGACTCAAAAGCATTGATGAGACTATTCCCACTAATCAAAATGGGACTGACATTCCATGGGGTGAGATGGCAAGAGATACACAAAATATTATCATTAGATTCTGATAATTGTATGCTTGTACAAGGCAAGGTTGTAGGTGAGAATGTTTTTGACACTTTTTACAGAGTTCTGTGGAATTAAGAGGTATAATGATGTTGGCTGGTTGTTGTTAGATATGCTGTTTGCAGTGGTGAGGGAAAGGGATAAGCTGGAATCTTCAAATTTGCACCTTAAGTGCAGTATGAATGATGTAGAAGTTTCCATGTGTGCTCTAAAAAATCTTATTTTCTGTGGTCACAAACTTGATATCTCTGAAAACCCTCATTGTGCAAGTAGAGGATTTACAACATAAACTAAAATCTCAAGTTTTCAGGGTGTCTGCTGTTAAAATAAGGGCATTTATTAGCAAGAATGGGATCCTGAAATGTGGGATGGTGCTATATGGCTTGATAATGTTGGCAATGTGAAGACAAGATCCGTGGAATCTTCTGAACCTTTTCTAGATAGACTTGTAATGGACTGACATGAGGAAAGAGCTTTACCAAATCAAGCCTATTTTAAGGGAACAGATTCCCAGATTCTAACCTCCCCAGGAGAGTCTGTCATCCATGGCCATCTAGCAAGATTAACCCTTCAGTGCCTGCAAACCTTGCTATCACTTCCCTGGGAAAACAGCTCTCATTCCTCTGTCTGGAGTGAGTATTCCCATTTCATCAGAAGAAACTACAGTGAAATACCCTAAGGTAACTGGTTTGAAAGACACTTCTATTTTTTTTCTTAGACCCCCACCCCTTTTTTTCTTCAATACCTATAACTAGACTAAAGCCCCCCAAAAACCCTGAAAGGTGAGGTTCAAAGTGTGACCCATGAGGAGGTAAACTATATGCCATAATAACTACATAAATTTAACAATCTAAATAGACAGAAATCAGGGTAATATGCATGGGAATGGTTATTAAGGGAATATAAATATGAACCAAGCTAATTTATTGACATTGGCCCACTAAACAGAAATTCTGCATTCAGTGTGGTAGTTTGAGGAGTTATAAATGAGAGTGACAGTTTTTTTGGATGTTTGGCTGAAACATGGATCAAAAGGTGATCAACATTACCTGAGGTCAAAATTCCAGAACTTCCCTGGTACAATATAGATGAGAGAACCCAGAGGCTTAGAGAGATTGGAATGTTACAATGATTTATCATGGAAGACATGCTCACACAACCCAGAAATTTCCAGAGGTTGCATCTGTCGCCAGAACCTTGAGAAATAAATTCATGGGACTAGCTCCATCATCACTGAAGAACTTAGTAGTTGCCCTTCTTAGGTTAGTTATTACTGTCAAAACTGCTGTCACTGAAATGGATTCCTTAAATGGGGATGATCAGATCTGGAGTTGGCAGAAACCATGTAGTGACAGTTAATCACTATTTTCAAGGTGCGCATGTCCACCACAATGGACACGAGACTTAAAGCCACAGTCAAAGTAATCTGACACACAGAAAATTCAGGCACTAGTTAGATCATGGGGTATGTAGAAGTAAAATAGATAGGCAGCCTATAAATTCTTGTGTGAGCTGTATAAGCAGAATAATTCTAGCTCAACTGAACAGAAGTTTAACTTCAATTACAGAAACAGAAAGTCACATGCCTTAATCAATTCCCACATTTGAAACAGTGTAGACAGACCCAGAGACCTTCAAATGAGGGGAGGGTCAGGTACACCTTGGGGAAGGACACTTTTCCTTTTCCACTGCCCCAAATTTACACGATTAACTTTCCTCCTAGCTTTCCCCAAGGAGACTTACAAATTTTTAAAGGGGTGACTGTGCGCTGGGGAATAGGAAATGATCAGATATTTTGGTATTATTGGCTATTGGCTCAGAAGTGACACAAATTCTAAGAAACCCAAAACATCACTCTGTCCACCAGCCAGAGTAGGAGCTTTTTATCAAGGTCAAGTGATTGATGGAGTTTTAGCTCAGGTCCATCTCACAGTGGGTCCAGTGGGTCTCCTAACCCATTCTGTGGCATATTCCCAGTTCCAGAATACATAACTGGAATTGATATATTCAGCAACTTGTAGACTCTCCACATTGGTTATCTGACTCATAGAGTGAAGGCTTTTATGGGAGGAAAGGTCAAATGTAAGTCACAAAAACTGCCCCTACCTAGAAAAATATAGTATTGAATCAGAAGCAATACTATATTTCTAGAGGGACTGCAGAGATAAATGCCACTCTTAAGGACCTGAAGGATGCAGGGGTGGTGATTCCCACCACATCCCCATTCAACTCTCCTATTTGGCCTGTGAAGAAAACAAATGGGACTTGGAGAATGACAGTGGGTTGCTGTAAACTTATTCAGCTGGGGACTCCAATTACAGCTACTGTTCCAGATGTGGTAACATTACTTGAACAGATCAACACATCACTGGTTTCTGGTATTCAGCTATTGATCTGGCAAATGTTTTTTACTCAATAACTGTCATAAGAACCACCAGAAACAATTTCTATTAATCTGGCATGGCCAGGAGTAGGGATTCACTGTCCTACATCAGGGGTATATCTACATTCCAGCCCTATGTCACAGTCTTATCCTCAGGGGCCTTGATCATTTCTCTTTCACACAAGATATCACACTCATCCATTATACTGATGATATGCTGATTGGAACTAGTGAACAAGAAGCATTTTTTTCCTAGACTTACTGATAAGGCATTTGCATGTCAGGGGATGGGATAAAAATCTAAGGAAAATACAGGGGGTTCCACTTCATTGAAATTTCTATGTTTCCCCTGGTGCGGGGCAAGTCAAGATATCCCTTCTAACATAAGCTGTTGCATCTGACCCCTCCTACAATCAAAATTGAGGCACAGTGCCTAGTTGGCCTCTCTGGATTTTGGAGATAACATATTCTTCACTTGGATTACTATTCTGGCTCATTTACCAAGTGACAAGAAAAGCTGCTGAATTGAGTGCGGACCACAACTTGAGGAGGTTCTGTGACATGTCCAGGCTAATGTACAAGCTGCTCTGCCACTTGGACCATATGATCCAGCTGATCCAATGGTGCTGGAAGTGTCACTGGCAAATAATGACGTTGTCTGGAAACTTTGACAGGCCCCTATAGGAGAATCACAATGCAAAACCTAAGGACTTTGAAGCAAAGCCTTACCACCACTGCAGGTAACTATTTTGTTTTGAGAAACAGCTTTTAGCCTGCTGCTGTGCCTTAGTGGAGACTGAAAACTTAAGCATGTGCCACTAAGCTATCATGAGAATTTAGTTGTCTATAATGGGCTGGGTATAGTCTGACCCATCAAGCTATAAATTTGGGTGTGCACAGCAGCATTCCTTTAATAAAATAGATGTTGTATTAGAGGTAGGGCTCGAGCAGCTCCCATAGGCATGAGTTACATGAGAAAGTGGCCCAAATGTTCATGTCCCCACTCCTGCCACATTGCCTTTTCTTTCCCAGACCAGAGGTATAGCCTCTTGGGGAGTTCTTTATGGTCATAAAGGAAAGTGGTGAGGGAAAATCCTCCCAGTGGGCAGATCTCTGAGCAGTGTACCTTGTTGATAATTTTGCTTGAAAGGAGAACAGACCAGAGGTGTTTTTGTATACTGATTTATAGCTGTTGCTAATGGTTCGGCTGGATGGTCAGGAAATTTGAAGACACATGATTGGAGAATTGGTGACAGAGGTCTGGGTAAGAGGGCAGAGAATGTGAAGATATTTTTGTCCCATATGAATGCTTGGTAAAGGGTGACTTCAGCAGAGAAAAGTTTTAATAATCAAGTAGCTATAATCACCAATCCTGCGAATACAGTTCTTCCTCTTTCCTTAGCCACTTCTGCTATTGCCC
The DNA here is from genome assembly GCF_023851605.1 of Tamandua tetradactyla. Classification (NCBI taxonomy): domain Eukaryota; kingdom Metazoa; phylum Chordata; class Mammalia; order Pilosa; family Myrmecophagidae; genus Tamandua; species Tamandua tetradactyla. The sequence goes on along the minus strand of NC_135351.1, from coordinate 574,552 downwards.
AAAGGGTTCATGAACAAAGCATTCATGGCTGTTGGGTTGGAGGTTATGTACGGGTTCAGCAACATGCACTTCCACTCACTGAGGCCAACCTGGTTATGGTGGCTGCTGAGTGCTTAATGTGCTAGCAGCAGAGATTCATACTCAGTCTCCAATATGGCACCATTCCCTGTAGAGATCAGCTTGCTATCTGGTGACAAGTAGATTACATTGGACAATTTTCATCATGGAAGTGGCAGTGACTATTTTTTAACTAAATAGACACATACTCTGAATATGGGTTTGCATTCCCTGCATGCAGTACTTCCACAAAACTACCATTGGTGGACTCACAGACTGCCTTATCAACCATCATGGTATTCCATACAACATTGCTTCTGAACAAGGAACCCTCTTCACAGCAAATGAAGTGTGGGAATGGGCACATACTCATGGAATTCTCTGGTCTTACCATGTTCCTCTTCATCCAGAGGCAGCTGGGCAGATAGAATAGTGGAATATCCTTTTGAAAACCCAACTGTAGAGCCAACTAGGTAGCAATACCTTGCACAGCAGGGGCAATGTTCTCCAGGAGGCTGTGTATGCTCTGAATGGATACTCTCTTGGCTATTTCTCCCATAGCCAGGATTCTCAGGTGCAGGAGTCAAGGGGTGTAAATGGCAGTGGCACTACTCTCTACCACCCCTAGTGATACCCTAGGAAAGTTTTTGCTTCCTGTCCCTGAAATCTTAATCTCCGCTGATGTACAGGTCATAGTTCCAAAAGGAGGAGGGTGTCTTCCAGGAGAAACAAGAATGAGTCATTGAACTGGAAGTTAAAACTGCTACCTGGGAACTTCGGGCTTCTCATACCAGTGAATCAACCGACAGGAAAGGGGATTATTCTTTTTTATAGGGTGATTGATCCTGACTATCAAGGGAAAATAAGAATGTAAGTACACAATGGAGGAAAAGAAGGATTTTCCTGGAATACAGGAGATCCCCTAGGGCATCTCTTAGTACTAACGTGCCCTGTGATTAAAGTCAATAGAGAACCAAAACAACCAAATCCCAGCAGTTCTACCAATAGTCCAAAAACTTCAGGAATGAAGGTCTGGGTCACTCTACCTGGCAAAGAATTATATCCAGCTGAAGTGCTTGCTGAGGGCAAAGGGAATATGGAATGGTAGTAGAAGTAGTGATAAATATGAACTATGGCCACATGACCAGTTACAGAAATGAAGACTGTGATTGCATGAATATCTCCCCCATTTTTGTTATGAGTATGTTTGCATTGTATTTGAGAAAATATCTTGCTTTCATCTTATCATATGAAACAAGTTCTATTGTTCATGTTATTGTATTTAGGCCATAGGATATGAAGTTTAAGAATAAATGTTACCTAAGAACTTTCACACTATTCTGGAGGGATGTAGTGCATTTCTGGTAGTATGCAGGACAGTTCTATATTGCTAGGTGGAACATATGTCTGCTATTGTGTTCTATTTGGAAATTAAATGAGTTTCAACATGATGTGTTCAGCTGCCAAGCTGATAAAAGGCAGACTGTTCTGGTGTCATCTTGGCTAAATGATTGTACTCAATTGTTTGGTCAGGCAAGCACTGGCCTAACCATTGCTGCAAGGATATTTCATTGCTGGTTGACAAATCAGAAATCTGGTGTATGAAATCATCAGTCATTTGATTACATCTGTGGCTAATTACATCTGCCATTAACTAATATGTGTACCCGCAGCCAGACAGTCCAATCAGTTGAAGCCTTTTAAGGAAGAAGAGAGACTTTATCACTGCTTGTTCAGTCAGTGAGCCTCTCCTGTGGTGTTTATCTAGGCTTCACAGCCTCCCCTACAGATTTTGGATTCTTCCATTCCCATGTTTTTGTGAAACAAATTTATAAATCTCTTTTATTGCATGTGTTTCTCTTGAGAACCCTAACACAGGGGATAAGGATGCAGTATTTGACTGCCAGTGTTTTTTCTTCATTTAATTTTTTTCTTCTTTTTTCTTTTTCTTCCTCTTTCTCATTCTCTGCAGATGAAATGGAAATGTCCTCATATAGACTATGGTAGTGAATACATAATTAAGCGATTATACCGGGAACCATTTATTGTTTACTTAGGATGGATTATATGGTGTATGAATGAAGTTTTTAAAAAAATAAACAGAAATGTAAAAGTGCTAGAGAAGATACTGAGTGAAGGATGTATTGTTCTATATTCAATATTAATAGAGAAATAGAATTGAACAGCCCATATGGAGGGCATTGTTGTTTCCACAGGAAGAAAAGTATAGGTTTCTTATATGATCCAACGTATACACTTGGAAGAATTGAAAGGTATACACTAAGATGGACATTTGAACACTGGTGTTTATGGCAACAGTAAAGACAATTTGCAACTGATGGAGGTTGGTTAAGGGTACAATCACTGATGAATGGAATGATGAACTGTGTTCTATACATACAATGGAACATTAAGTGCCTGCAAGAAAAGTATAACATTGTGAAGGATGCAACAATATAAATGGAACTTGAGAACAGTATTGAGTGCAATGAGCCAGAAATGAAAAGGCAAACATTATAACATCTCACTAATATGGACTAACTATAATGTGAAAACTCTAAGAACCTGAGTGTAGATTATCAGGGGAAGGATTAATGCAAAATTTCTTAGCTTGTAAGCTCTTACAGCAGTCACATCTATTCCTGAGTTGTAATGATTATTTCTAAACTGTAAGATGCTGAGCTCTTTCTGTATAACCTGATTATTCTTTGGAACTATGGTGTCTGTGTGACATCTGAGACTCAGATCTAGAGTTCTGCAGCTTTGAAAGTCAGCATTATCCCATGCAGCAGCTGTTAAAAAATCTGTAAAAGAGATGAGAATTCAATAGGGATATGAATCAAGCAGACCTGTTTAGGACTAACTTAAATCAGACTAAAATGTAAAGAATACTACTGACTGTGCTTTTAAACTTCAACTTTTGTGGAGACTAAAGGAAGAATGCTTATTTGGTGCAAAATTTATATTTTCTGTAGCACACCATCTAATTTAATGTGTATGGTCAGTGTAATTGCACACCATAATTACATGGAATCTTGAATACAGAATGTGAGATCTTGGTTTGTACAGGTCAATGTGATGCTCTGATACATCCCAGAGAAATTTGGTCATGGAATAAAAAGATATTTGCAAAGCCCCCTTGAGAAACTGGGGAAAATGTGAGATATTAAACTTCCCTACCTGGGGAACTCCAGATAGTCTCATAAGCATTGGGGACTACCAGTTTAATAGGCTGAGCCCTTGTTTTGTGCTTGACCTTATGAAACATCCCTGCAGAGGAGAAGCTAAGCCTACTTATATTTATGCCTGACTCATCCCTAGAGAACCTCTTTCATTTTCAGATGTGCCTCTGTCTTGAAGCCAACTTGTTAGGAAAACCCACTGCCTTCCACCCTACATGGGATATGATTCTAAGGAGGGCAAATCTCCCTGGTTATATGGGATATGCCTTTGCAGTATGGGATTGAGAAACAACACACCTTGACCAAAAAAAGAAAGAGAGATGAAACAAGATTAATAAGTACTGACCAATGGAATCAAATCAAGAGTGCAGAAATAGGCCACCAAATCTGTAGTCAACTCATTTTTGACAAGGCCTCCAAATCCACTGTACTTGGACAAAATAGTCTTTTTGGTAAATGGGCATGGGAGAACTGGATATCAATAGCCAAAAGACTGAAAGAAGACCCTTACATTACACCCTATACAAAAATTAGCTCACATCGGATCAAATACCTAACTATAAGAAGTAATACCATAAAGCTCCTAGAAGAAAATGTAGGGAAACATCTTCAAGACCTAGTAATAGGAGGTAACTTCCTAAACTTTACACCCAAATCACAAGCAACAAAATTAAAAACAGATAAATGGGAACACCTCAAAATCAAATGCTTTTGTGCCTCAAAAGAATGACAAAAAGGTGAAGTGGCAGCCAACTCAATGGGAGAAAATATTTGGAAATCACATATAGGACAAAGATTTGATATCCTCTATACATAAATTTATCTATAATTCATCAACAAAAGAACAACCCAATTATAAAATGAGCTAAAGATATGAACAGGCATTTTTCTGAAGAGCAAATACAAATGGCTCAAAAGCTTATGAAGAAATACTAATTTTCATTAGTTATATGGGAAATGCAGATCAAGACTACAAAGAGATATCACCTCACACCTATAAGAATGACTGTTATTAAACAAACAGGAAACTACAAATGTTGGAGAAGATGTGGAGAAATTAGGACATACATGCACTGCTAGTAGAAATGTATAATGGTACAGATGGTATGGAAGACAGTTTGGTGGTTCGTTAGGAATATCAAATTGCCCTATGACCCAGGAATAGCACTACTCGGTATATACCCAGAAGAGCTCAAAGCAGTGACACAAACAAATATTTTCACACTGATGATTTTAGCAGCGTCATTCTCAATCGCCCAAAGATGGAAACAATCCAAGTGCCCATCAACAGATGACTGAATCAACAAATTTGTGGTATATACATATGATGGAATATTATGCAGCAGTAAGACAAAATGATGTCCTGAAGTACATCATTGGATGATACTTGAGGACATAACACTGAGTGAAATAAGCCAGACATGAAAGGATAGATACTGTATGATTCCACTTTTATGACCATGGTAAAGATAAAATCAGAGGCTTATAAAACCAGATTTAGGGGACCTAGAGTTACATGGAAGCTAGAGATGAGTAAATGGTTAGGTAATTGAGGTTGATCTCAAATGTAACAGAATCAATAGAAGTGAAAGGTCACTAATGGTTTTGTAAGTAACATTACCATATTGAAGGTGAACATGATTGAAAGGGGTTGTATAGACCCATGTGTTCCACTGATTAACACTGCAAATATAGAATAATTCCTTGATGAACTGCTTCAAAGGTATGAATCTATTGCATACTATGGGCTATGTTTAACAAGAAAACATTAACAATACCACAGCAACACCAGGAGGGAATAATAAGGGGAGGGACAAGAGTTAAGGGGAAGTTTAAATTTTCTACCTGGTGAGGGTATGTTTTTTGGTTATCTTTCTCCTGGAAACAATTAAATTATCTAAAATTGAGTGTGTTGATGCAAGTTGACTTTGGACATTACACATGATGCCTAATGAATGGAGGTGGCTGAATAATGCATTGACTGAGAAGTAGATTGGTGAGTGATGGTGTATACATATGATCAAATATTGAGCTACTACAAAAGGAATGAAGTTGTGAAGCATGCAACATTGTAATGAACCTGTGGGACATTTGGTTAGGCAAAATAAGCCAGAAACAAAAGAACAATTATTGTCTGGTCTCATTTAGAAGATGCTTATAAGAAAGCAAGGGCTTAGATTGTAAGCTCTTTTAGCAGTCACATTATGTCTGGAGTATCAATTATTATTTCTGGGTTATGATATGCTCTTTTTTATATGCATAACCTAGTATTTAGAGATAAGAATGAAGCTGATCAAGTCAGGATTAAGGTAACTCAGAAAACAGGGTAAGAAAGACATTGTCTATATTTTAGAGCATCATCTACTCTTTGAGACCAAAGGTAGAAGGGTTTATTTTGTGCAGAATCTAAATTTTCTATAGCATAAAATCTAATTCAAACAGTTTTGATTGATCATTTAAACAATCCAAACATAAAACCCAGGAATAAGAATGAAGGCCTTTAATCCTGCATAGCTTAATGTAATGCCTGGATATATCTTAGAGTATATTAAGCAGATAATCCAAAAGTGCTGGCAAAGTCCCTTGAGGGATGGGGGAAAAATATGGAACTATTAAACTTTACCTTGGGCAAACCCCTGCTACTGTGTAAAGCATTTGGGACACCCAAATATACAGGCTAAGCCCTTGATCTTGAAGAGTGCTCTTGTGAAGACTATGTATGTAGCAGAGAAGCTTAGCCTACCTATAGGTGTGCCTAAGAGTCACTTCTGGAGGACCTCTTTTCTTGCTCATATGTAGCCTCTCTCTCTAAGTCCAACTCTGCAAGTGAACTCCTTGCCCTCCCCCTACCTGGGACATGACATCCAGAGGTGGAAGTTTAACTGGTGGCAAGGGAGATGACTCCCTGGGATGAGTTTGGACCTGACAACCTGGGATAAACAAAGACATCCTGGCCAAAAGGGGGTAAAGAAGTTTAGCAAATAAGGAATTAGTGACTGAGAGAGTTCAAATAGATTTAAGAAGTTACTCTGGAGGTCACTGTTATGCAAGCTTCAGTTAGACATTGCTACCTATCATAGCTTGCCACACCCCAACCAAAACAAGTCCACCTAATTCTAAAGAACACTTAGGACATTATCTAAGATTCTACAAAAGTTTCATGCACTAAGACAACTTTCCAGAAACCTATAACTTCTAGATGGTTCCCTGAACCAGATATATCCTGAAACTAAGACGGGCCAACCTCTCCAGAACATCACCTAGTTCAATCTCCCTATCCCATATTATTAACACCCCTTTCCAAAATGAAAAGTTTAGAATGGGCTTAGCCAAATACACATAAAGTATTGAAGAAAGATCAAAGGTGATGGTGGAGGTATACAGAGAAAGTAAAGTTTTACAAATGAGTATGTGTTCTAGTTTGCTAGCTGCAAGAATGCAATATACCAGAAACAGAATGGCTTTTAAAAGGGGAATTTAATAAGTTGCTATTTTACAGTTCTAAGGCTGAGAAAATGTCCCAATTAAAACAAGTCTATAGAAATGTGCAATCTATGGCATCCAGGGAAAGACACCTTGGTTCAAGAAGGCCAATGATGTTCACGGTTTCTCTCTCAAGTGAGAAGGCACACGGTGAACACAGTTACAGTTTCTCTTCTGGCTGAAAGGGCGCATGGCAAGCATGCCATCATCTGCTAGCTTTCTCCCCTGGCTTCCTGTTTCATGAAGCTCCCTGGGAGGCATTTTCCTTCCTCATCTCCAAAGATCGCTGGCTGTGAACTCTCTGCTTTTTGGTGCTGCAGCATTCTCTGCTCTCTCTGAATCCCCTTCATTCTCCAAAATGTTTCCTTTTTTAGAGGACTTCAGAAACTTATCAAGACCCACCCAAATGGGTGGAGACATATTGTCACCTAATCCAACTTAATAACCACTCTTGATTAAATCACATCTCCAGGGAGATGATCTGATTACAGTTTCAAACATACAGTATTGAAAAGGAATTATTTTGCCTTTACGAAATGGGATTTTGATTAAAACATGGCTTTTCTAGGGTCTATACATCCTTTCAAACCAACACAGTATGATTGCTAAATCATTATATTACTATTTCTTTTAGTCTCCAGTGTATGAGTAAAACTCTAAACTGTGGAATTTTAGCCCATACAAAACTCTGAAATATGTTCTACAACTAGTTGTTGTGATGTGCTTTGACATTTATTGTTTTTTTGCACATACATTATTTTCATAAAAATAGAAAAATTAATTGTGATGATAAAAAAATTCTTTCTAGCTTCTAATGTTCTGGAAAAGATGGAAGAAAAAGTATGATATGATGGAATGGTCACCCTTGTCAAACTCTGGGATATATCCTTTTACTACGTATTGAAGAATGCTTTGAAAATTATTGCTCTTTTTTTCTTTGCTTTGTATATATATGTTATGTTATGCAATAAAGTTTTAAAAATAATTATTAAGTGGGATTTGTTCCTACTATGCATGGTTGGCTGAACATAAGAAAATCAATTAATGTAGTACATTACCTTAACAGAATAAAGAAAAGCACACACTTGATCATCTCAATTGAATCAGAAAAGGAATATGACAAAATATGGCACCCTTTCTTGATAAAAATACATAGACCAGCAGGGATATAAGGAAACTTCCTTGATATAATAAAGAGAATATATATGAAGACCACAGCAAACATCTGAATTGTGAAAGACTGAAACCTTTCTGAGAAGATCCAGAACACTAAAAGGATGCCCACTGTCAAGGTTATTCAATGTTCTCTATTGCAGATGATAGAGAAAATTCTAAAAAATCAATAAAAAGGGTGTTAGAGCTAATAAATGAATTTGGCAAAGTGATGGGGTATATGATAAGAACTCAAAATCAGTAGTTTTTGTATACACAAGCAATGAATGAAAGAAATCAGGAAAAGAAGGAAGATATCAAGAAAATAATCCATTCAAAATAGCAACTAAGTATGTAGGAATAAATCTAAGTAAGGATGTGGTGAACATGTGCACTGAAGAATACAAGCAGTAAAATAAAATAAAGTAGAACTAAATAAATAAAAAGGCATTGGATGTTCATGGATTGGAAGACTAAATATTATTAAGATGTCAATAATACCAAAAGAAATTTATAGATTGAATGGATTTCCAATAAAAAATTCCTACCATGTTGTTTGAAGAAATGGAAAAGCTAATCATCAAATTTATATGGGAGGGTGGGGGAATAGCTAAAGCAATCTCAAATAAGAAGAATGAAGTAAAGGACACACACTTTCAAATATCAAAATGTATTGCAAAACCACAGTAATCAAAGCAGCATGGGACTCACACAAGGACAGACATATAGACCAATGGGATAGATTAGAGAACTCAGAGATCAATCCTCACATTTGTGGGCAATTGACTTTTTCAATGTGGAAAAGAAAACTCAAATGGAAAGAAGAAGTATTTTCAACAAATGGTGCTGAGAAAACTGGATCTTCAGTTGTGATAGAATAAATATCTTTAAAAATCCATGAAACTGCACTACACAAACAGGGAACGATGTGTTAAATAGTGATCTACAGTTAGTAGTAAAAATATAAATGTGGTTTCATCATTGTAACATATGTTTCACACCAATGCAAGCTAATAATAATTTTGGGGTCTGATGGCTAAGTTCTTGTGCCAGTTTGGCCAGGTTTTGATGCCCAGTTGTTTGTCAAGCAAGCACTACCCAAATTGTTACTGTGAGGATATGGTGTGGATTTAACTCATAAACAAGTTGGTTGCATCTACAGCTCACTACATCTATAATCAACTGAGGAGATTAACATTAACAGTGAGAAAAGTCTCATTCAATCAGTTGAAAGCTTGAAAATGAGAAGTGATATTTTCAGCAGTCAGAAGAGAAAATTCCATCTCTCGTTCAGTCAGGGGGCTCCAGGGGAATTTGTTGAGGACCTTTATCAGAGTTCTTGGCTTGCCGTCTGTTCTATGGAATTTGGACTTGTGCATCCCCACAGTCACATGAGACTATTCTTTTAATACCCTGAATAATACAGGGGACATTTGGGAATTCTGTACTTTACACATGATTTTCTGTAAACCCACAACTTCTCTGAAAACAAAATACAACGTGATTCTACTTCACACCCACTAGGATGCCTTATATAAAAAAAAAACACCAGAAAATAAGTTTCTGAGACAATGTGGGAGGAACTGGAGCTCATTTACATTACTGTGGGAATTAAAACATGGAAGATATTTTTGAGGCTCTTCAATAAATTTAAAATAGAATTACCATAAGGCCTAACAATTCCACACCTGGGAATATAACCCCCAAATTTAAAAAATGGTGTTCAAGTGAAAATTTTCACATGAATATTTATAGCAGTATTTTTTTAAATAGCCAAAAATGGAGACAATGCAACTATATATCAATTCATGAATGTATAAAGAATCATGGTATATCTAAGCAATGGAGGCTCTGAAGAAACAGAAGGACTGATAGAATACTAGTGGAAATGGGAAATGGTGCAGCTCCTGTGAAAAGCACTTTGGCAGTTCCTCAATAAGTTAAGCATAGAATTTGTATGTGACCCAACAATTCCATTCCTAGATATATACCCTAAAGAATTGAAAAGACATGTTCTAACAAAAACCTGTACACAAATTTCAAAGTAGCATTTTTCATAGTAGCTAAAAGTTACAATCAGCTCAAATGTTCACCAACTGAAATATGGATGAGCAAAATGTGGTATATCTATACAATACAATATTACTCATCCATACAAATTGTGAAGTGCCAATATGTACTACAATGTGGATTAACAAAAGATATGCTAAGTGAAAGAAGCAGGACACATGATGCCAAATATTGTATGCTTCCATTAATTTGAACTATGCAGAATTGGTCAAAGAGTATTGATCAAAAGATTAATGGTTGCCAGGGATTGAGTTTTATGGTGGAATGAAGACTGTCTGTCTAATGGCTATAGATGCATTTTGATATAGGGTTTTGGTGGTGGTTGGACAGCACTGCGATGTGCTAAATGCCATTAATTTTATAGTTTTATAATGAGTAAAATGTCAAATTTTATGTTGCATGTGTTTTCCCAACATGCAATTAGAATGAAGGGATTAGAGAAAGAAAAAATAAATGAAAGAAAAATTATTTAAAAAAGATTGTCTTGTGAAAATTTCAAATAAAAATTCTGGATCTGAAAATATACATAAATTGTAATCAGTAATTAAATATACAGGTTTAATTGTAATATATGGATTAATAAACTAGAATATAGATTAGTAAAAAATATCCAGATTGCATCAAGAAAGAAAATAATATGGAAAATACAGAAAGATCAGAAGACATATAGGTGGAATGATGAAAAAGTAAAAATAAAAATACCAGGAATGGGTTGGATTTTACAATGGGGATTTATTACCTTACAGATTTATAGTTCTTAAGCTGTGAAAATGTTCAAATGAAGGAAAAACAAGAAGTTACCACTTTCTCCTGGGTTTCATTTATTTCAATTTCTGGATTCAGTGGCTTTTTCTATCAGCTTCTTTGGGTCCTCTCTAGCTTCTCTGGAGTTTCCTTCTCTGAGCTCTAAGGGCCTTTTCTGTCTTTATTCTCTCATAAAGGATTTCAGTAAAAGGAATAAGACAAACCTTTAATGGGATGGGTCACATTTCAATTGAAATAACCTAACCAAAAGATCCCACCCAAAGTAGGTCTGAACCCATAGGAATGGATCAAAAGAACATGGCCTACTCTGGGGTACATCAGCATCAACTACCATAGCTAATTATGTTAAAAGTTAAAAAATGAGTGTAAAATTTATGGTTTCAGGATACTCCCTCATTTTCCTGTGGTGAATTATTTATTCATTCAACAAATATCAGTTAACACCATGCTGCAGGTATGGTGTTAATGTTAGGGGTTGGATGAGAACAAACCACACAGTTGTGTACCTGTGAGTGAGTCTAGCAACTCTGAGATCAATACATCTGGTCATGGAGCTCCTGCCATTTCTACAGTTTAGAATTAACTGTCTCCTCAACTTGAAGTGTTTTAGGAAACATGAGCCTACTGTGACTCAAGCAGCTTGATAGGGAAATTTAAAATTGAAATATTCAGACAAAGCTTTTGCTGAGCTAAGTTGTGGATTTATAGAGTGGGATAGTTTATTAGTTTTCTAAATAAATTTAGATGCAGTATGGAGAGATCCCACAGCTAGATAGCAGAATTGTAGATAAGTGTGCCTTTAACGCAACTGTTACATCCAGCCACTCTACATGTGTTCATTCAGACAATCCATGTGTTTGAAATGTCTTTTATATTAGACACCCTTTTGGGGGGAAAATGGTTTAAGCAACAGAAAAAATAAGTAAATATTTAATTCATTATTTTCAACTAAATGTGTCTTAGAGCATCTGAAGCATTTATTTACACAGAATACAAAGGAGGTTACAAAAGAGGTTATAATTTTTACAAAATCTAATTTATCTCCATTTCTCGAATCATTTCTCCAAATGGTTGTGAATAAATTAAGTGCTTTACACCTATCTTGTAGACACAAAAGGAACTTGCAAATATAGAACATCTCCACCAATCTGCATTAGATCTACACCCCTAGTTCCTCTCCCTGTTAAGTCTTCAGATCCTGGCATCCTGATGTCCATGTGCACTGAATTCACCATAGATGGAGCAGTTGGAAACAAATGCTTTGTGAGGTTAAAGGAGCTATTGTAGAGATGTGATGGATAAAAGCTATTGGGAGATTTCATTGGGCTTCCAAGCTCCCAGACAACTTCATTTCTGGTATTAGTGCTACTGGCATTAGTACTAGCAACAATATTTATACTTACCTTAGCATCAGCTATTGCTGCCTTATTGAGTGATGGGGACTGGCTACCATGTCCAAACTGAAGTGGGAATTCTAGTGAATTCCTTGATTTAAAACTCACATTGTGAGGGGAGGGAAGGACTCAGTGTTCATTCCCTCATTTACTCTAATCATCCAGTGAGGCAGATGCTCTCATGTTCTCAGTTTTAGTTGAAATAAATAAGATTTAAAGGGTTTAAAGTCTTCCTTCTTCCTATAACCCATAAGAGGTCGACCTCCAGGTCTGTTTGGTACTCCTCTCCAGATTTCTGACCAATGTGTTGTGCAGCCTCTCTGAGATTTGATGTCATGATTACATATCAGTTCAAAACCAGTTTAGGAAAAACAACTCAAAGCACACAAACATGTGTCTTACTGACAAAAAAAAATGGCTAGGAAAGTCATGTACATATGAAAGATCAAAAAATAATGTTTCTTGTTTTCTTCCTCATGTGAAAACTCTAAGATTGAGTTTTCTTCAGAAAAGACAACTTTAGAGGATCAGGCATCAAGTCCTGATTTCATCCTACTCCAAATGGATGAAATCAGGACTTGATGCCATGGCCTATGACTGATATTCTACATTTGAAGACTTCTACTTACCAAATGCTCATGAACTAGAGGATTTACTATCTTCTCTTGCCTAGATTCTGGCTGCTGGGATTCTTGATGGCCTTTTGCCTACCTAACTACCATGAACTTTCCCTTTATCCAATCCAGGAATATCCTGAATATCTTGTGTGAGGCACCTACCCTGCTGAAATTCCCCTGCGATGATATCTCTCTCTTTCCAAGATGCTCATGTACCTGTGCTGTGTCCACATGCTCCTTATCCCCATCATGGCCATCTCCAGCTCATATACCTTCAGGACTGCAGGAAGACCTTTGCTACCTGCTTCTCCCACATGATTGTGGTCCTGCTCTTTTCTGGAGTTGCCATCTACAACTACATGTTCCCAGCTCCTATCACACAGTGAAGCAGGACATAAAGATAAGGTCTGCCTTTTACACCATTGTCACCCCTGTGCTGTTTCCCCTCCTTTACAGCCTTGGGAACAAAGATGTCACAGGGGCTTTGAGGATTATAATGCAATCAGGGATGAACATAAGAAAAGTTGCAAATGAGAAAACATGGGAATGATCATCTCCCTTCTTCTCCTTCCTTTTCTCCTCCACTCCCTATGTCTCCTCTAATTCTGCCCCTTCTTTCAGGGTCCCCAACACAGGGTCTTCCCTTATGTGCCCTCTGTCGTGCAAATGGTAATTCTCTTCCATGCCGCTAATGCAAAGAAATTTATTTCTTTATATTTAAGTTTGTTGGAGTCCTTTTATCTCTGATGCAATAGGTGACATAAGGAAAACCAGACAAACTATCCTCATTTTATCTCCCATACCAAGTTCATTGATCATTTAAATAAGAGTCTTGGGAAGTCAACTCTTTATTCTCTTAATTCTAAATGTGACTCACTGCAAAGACCCTGATCCTAGCAAAACACTGCAGGAAATGTTGGCTCTTCCCTCACTTTGCAGTATGACTTAAAACATAGTTCACAAGGGTCATCATAGCGTTCTAAAATCTACTGCTATATCTTTAGTAAATGCATCTGAAAACTTTGCTTTTCCAAATGTTGAAATTGAGATTCAAAGAGTAAGTACCAATGTTTTCAATACTGTTTGGCCATCATAACTATTTGAAACAAATCCCAATCCACACTTAGTTTTAAGAGAATTAATAGATTTATCTAATTTCAAATGTCAGTTGATTGCAATTAAGACTATTTACATTCTTTATACTTTAACTGAAACATGATTTTTTTTTTTTTTTTACATAGGCCGGCACTGGGAATCAAACCTGCATCTCCAGCATGGCAGGTGAGAACTCTGCCACTGAGCCACCATTGCCCATCCTTAAAATATAAATTTATTCAAGGAGGTAAAGAGTTTTCCTTCTGAAACTAGGAACACCAATAAAATGTTTTTGTATGTCATATCAGTCTTTATTTCCCCAAATGTATATCATGCTACAAAAAGAATTTCACATATCTACTGGTTGCATTTGTTCTTATGAACAAAATAAGCCATGTGTGTAATGGATACAAGAAATTAGGAAAGAAAGATGATTGCTGTAGAACATATGCAAGGTTATTTGGGTTCCCAAGTTGTTAAAGTTACTACATTATCTTATTTATAATTTGGGCATGGAACCCAGGGGTTTCCCAGCCTACTGCATTTTGAACAGACTGAGAAGTAGAAACTTCACATGGCATGCGAGCTGAATACTTTTTGCTTGTCAAACTTAGCATTATTATTATATTTCATGAAATGAATTTTTCTGAATTTAGAAGTAATGTTCTCCAACCAGACAAAAATTTAACATCTGAAAAATAGGAGGTGCTTGTGTAATGTTGGGTGTTTTAGTTTCAAGCTGCTGGAATCTGATATACCAGATTTGGAACAGCATTTAAAAAGGGGAATTTAGTAGGTTACAAGTTTACAGTTTTAAGACTATGGACATGTACAAACTAAAGTATTCAGGGAAATATACCTTTATTAAAGAATGGCTGATGCATCTGGAACATCTCCTTCAGGTGGGAAGGCATGCTGCTCCCTTGCTGGTCCCTTGTTCCTAGGTTCCGTTGCTTTCAGTCTCTGTTCCTGTGGGGGTTCATCATTTACTTCTCTGATACTGGCCTTCATTTTTTGGCTTCTTTGGCTCTCTCCAGGTTCTGGCTTGCTTACGGTCTCATGACAACATCTTCTGGGCTTCAAGAGCCTCTTCAAACATCCATGTTTCTGTTCTCCAAGCGTTTGCATTTCTGTTAGATCTATTCTGAAATTTCTGTCAGCTCTGTCATTTCTGGCTCTCTCCTAAATGTTTCTTCTTCTAAGGGATACCAGTAAACTAAGCAAGGCCCACCTGGAGTGGGTGGAGTCACATCTCCATCTAATCAAAAGGACACACCTACAATTAGGTGTGCCACATCTTCATGGAGACAATGCAATCAAAAGTTTCTGCCCTATCATGTTGAAAAAGAATTAAAAGAAATAGCTGCTTCCACAAGATTGGATCAGGATTAAAACATGACTTTTGTGGGGTACATAATACCTTCAAATCAGCACACTGGGGAAGACTAATTTTAGAAATCAGTGTAATTAAAGAAAAGAAATGGCAGTAGTGAAACTGCTCAAGTGGCCATTATAAATGAAAGACTAATTAAGGAATGCCATTTTTACTTATTATTATATTATGTCTTATGTCATGTGCAATAGGTTTTTTTTCCAGAAATGAGTGTGTTTCTCATGGATTTGTCACTATGAAGAACACTGTGAAAAGGAAAACAAAAATCTTGTATTTGCAATTACCAGTACATAAAGGGACTGTTTTAATTAGGTGGAATGAGTTTAAGGGAATTGGAGTTAAAATCAGCAAGATGGATTTCATTCCTGGATCTGTTCACATAAATCTAAAGAGCTATGTAATAGTTGTAAGTTTGCCTAAGCATGCAGAATTTTGTTTACATACCTCTAAGATAGGGAAAGCAAATTTGAGGATTTCGTGAGGTGGTATATTCAGATATCCCATAGTACCTGCTCCAACCTGAGAGTTCCCTTCCCTCCTCTGTACCATTCTACTCTTCTTGTATTTCATCCCAAGATGTGAGCATTGAAGGCATGGAAGAATGGGGTGATTCCACACAGTAGAGGAATTGTGGGCTAAATCTTGGATTTGCTTGCATTTCCCATGACCAAATTATATCATTGCACATTGACCTTGATTTCTCTATCATTATACTAGAAGTAACAGGGTGGGCCATGAAGGCTCAGCAGGCAGAGTTCTTGCCTGCCATGCAGAGATTTTTTCAATTCTTGGTGCTTACCCATGCAAAAAAGAAAAAAAAAAAATAGAAGTAGCAAAATAAATATTACCAGCGGACTTTGAATATTACATGAGTTTAGTACATATGAGATGTTCATCCCGGTGCCCTGTTCCTTGAAGAGATAACGTTAAACCCTCTCACCTTCTCCCAGGTGTGAAGGGTCTTGCCCGTGACTCTGCTTCTTACTTTTGCTCTTGCACTTCATTTTGCACCAAGGAACCATTCTAGTACCTTTTACAGGTAGGGGCTTGGGTGCTTGTTGAGTGAGTGAACTGAGTTTCTAGACTTTATTTTCCAATTAGACAGCTTCATCTCAGTATTTCATTGGATTGGAAAACCATATACAACAAACATATTTGATCTTTTTATCACAAACTTATTGCTTGCCCAATATTCTTTGATATAATGTAAGTGTTATTGACCAGTCAAACTGCCTTAAAACATGAATTATCCTAGACTCTTGGATCATTTAATGATTTATTCATCCTCTTTAGAATATGTCCTGTGTAACAGGTATTGTGTGGTTCATGGGAATACTGCAATGAAGAGAACATGGACCCTTATGCCGAGAGGTTTATTTGGTAGTGTATAGAGAATTCTGTACATAAGAGGACGCAGTTCATAAGAGCTCTTGGGGATGCACCCAAAGAGCCATTACATAGAGGGGAATCTCAACTCTCAGCAATGATCCTAAAGGCATCCTGGAAGAGAACTATTTAGCCATGTAAAGAGACAAAGGGCATTCATTTCATAGAAAGATGAGACATGGCTAGATATGGAATAAGTGGATGGAAAAAAATACATGGATGGAAAAAAAATAAGTGGATGGAAATTTCAGAAGTTTCAGTACCAATTGAGTATGACTAGAGCCTTCAAACAACAGGATTGATGCAAGCAGGTGTCAGATAAAAAATGGGGAAGTTGTTTGCAGGAGTCAGGACATTAAGGACATATTATGCCAGGCTAATATGTTTGGCCTTTTCCTATAGGAAAGGGGGAGTCACTGAAATATCTTAATCAACCAAAATTTTACATATGTTTTATTATGTGTATTCTAGATTTAGGGTAACTGGAGGAGGCAAGAAAAGTGGCAAATATAATATTTTAAAAGGAAGTTGCTTTACATTTCCAAGGGAGAGGTAATGGTGATAGCCTACATTCAATAAATAATCACTTTGAAAGGCTTCTAAAAGAAATACCTGAAATTGTCTCATCCCTTCCAGCCTTTCCAACTGCAATCTTAATTAAAATATAATGTTTCATCCAGGCTTAAAGCAAAATATCCTTACGTATGGATAGTCTTCTATTTCCTTCCAATTCAGTGCATACATTCCAAAATAATATTATATTATGAAAAAATAACTTTGGGAAGGGTGTACAGACTTTTAGGGGCATTTTATGTACAGAATATCAGTGCCCATTCCCCAAGCCCAGGAGTGCAAAACTAGTGCTCAATTGTCCATCTTTTTTTCCAGCTCCTGTTTGTTCCTTCCCCCAGAGGTACCACAATCCTGGCTTTTATAGAAATCATAGTTTTGGTTTTGGTTGTAAATTTACTACCTGTTTATAGATTTTTTTATACATGATAGGCTCATATTGTGTACATTTTTATGAGTTGCTTTTATTATTTGTCATTATGATATTTATATATTTCCTCCATGTTAAAATATCATGGTTTTATTAATTTTCTTTTCTGTGTGAAAATTGTCTGCCTATGCCATAATTTATTTATGTACTCTACTGTTGATTAATATATATTTTGTTTTACACTTTTTTGTACATGTGCTCTGATGGTACAAATTTGTAAATACTCTAGAATCAATAAATTTATCTCAAATCATTTGCATCCTGTTATTATCCACTTAATTTCCCAGTATCTCTTTTGAGGTCACTTTTTTCATTTCTGATAATGGATATTTGTGCCTTCTTTCTTATTTCTTGGACAATTTCAACAGAGGTTTAACAAAAGTATTATTTTCAAAGAAATGTAAACTGGCTTTGCTGGTTCTTCCTACTGTATATTTTGATTCTTCTACCTTTTTGGTTTTCAATTGCTGTTCTTTATATTTTTAAGGGAATGCTTAATAGATTAATTTTGCCTTATTTTTATATTCTATGATGTGTATTTAAGACTTTTAAGTTTCCCCTTAAGTGGTACCTTAATAGTATCCTACAGGTTTTTCATAAGTAGATTTTTTAGTGTGACCCATGTGCTATTTAGAATAATATTCATATCTATAATATGATACATTTGTATGTACATTTTAATTGAATTCTAAAATTCCAACATTTTGGATCCCTTGTAGGGATTGATTTTTATAATGTTCCTCTGTATTGGGGGTCATTTTCATATACATTAGGAATTGTGCTGTTCAAATATTGTTAATTTTCATTTATTTTTTCTAACAGTTATAGCAAAGGGAATGTAATATAATCTCCCACCTATTTTTCTTATAGGTAGTTGTTTTTAATTTTATACGTTTTGAGGACATCTTCATAAGTGCATAACATTTAAAAATATATATTGAATATTTTATTATTTTGAAATTGCCTGATATTTAGACATGCTGTTTGCTTCAATGTCCGCTTTGTTTGATGGATGAACTTTCCTTGTGTTAGGCTTTGTATGGGATACCTTTTCTACATTTTTTTTTACTTCAGATTTCTTTAAGTTTTATATGTGTCTCTTGACAAACAACTTATAACTGAGTTTGGGTTTGTTTCTCAATCAGAAATCTTTGATTTTGAAGAGGAGGACTCAGTACATTTCAGTCACTCTAATATTGATGCATGTTATAATGACTACCTCTTCTATATTTGTTGTAATTAGTCTTCATTTATCTGTTCTTTGTTGTACTTTTATGTATTGACTCAGAAGTGAATTGTTACCAGCACACTTTCATGGGCTTATTATTTATAAACTCCTTTTCTAGTCATTGATTCATCATCCTGTAAATGAAAAATGCATATATAACTATCAATGTCTAAATAATAACATCTCCACCCTGCTCCCAGATAACACTAAGACTTTAAAACACCTTTAACTCCATGTTTCTCCTTCCAAGTCATATGCTGTTGCTGTGGGCTACTTTAAATATGACTCATTTAATAAAAATTAATTGGATATAAGTATTCCTACTTTTATAGAAAACATTTGTTTCACCTTTCCCACATATTTATTACTGTCCGCATTTTTCATCCCTCTAACTCAATGTATCCTTTACCCTTGAAATGTACTTTCACTGTTTAAACATTTTAGGTTGGAAGATATTTATAGTTGTTTTTATTTTGATCCAGAATTGAATTAAGTACATCACATTGTGTTTATTTTCTGTTACTTTTGTCTTCTTTATTTAGAATAGCTCTCCAACATCTTACTGTATTGAAATTATAAATCAAGGAGTTAATTTACAAAGAAATAGAAATCCATTTCTCCTCCAATGATTTAAAATATCACCATTATCATATACTAACTGTTATTGTGCTCATTTCTGGACTTTTTTTCTGTTACTTTTTTATTATAAAGCCTTCATAGTTTATTTAAATCTCTGGAAATTCTATTGCACAATATGGCTGCTGGTTTTCAAGGTTTTCTTTTGCTTATTCTCAGCTGTTTACTTCCCAAAGGAACACCAGAACAAATTACTCTTTCTTTAGGAACAAAAAATGCTGGTGGAATTTTTATTGGGTTTTCATTTCATCTACATATTAAATTAAGGAGAATTTACTTCATTCTGATTTTGAATTTTCATTTCAAAGAACAAAAGATGTCATTCCATGAATTTCAACTCTATGCTTGCATCCTTCAGGGTTATTTTAAAATTTTCCTCATAAAATTTTGTACATTTCTGGTTAAGTTTAATTCCTGTATCATTTTGTGGTTTTAAATGGTAGTAGCAATTTTTCTCTTTTACATATTCTATTTATTTATTTTGTGTACATGAAAATAGAGATTTTACTGTCATGATTTTATATCTTGATGCTTTATTATATACTTTTGTAGTTATTTATTTTAAAGGGAAGCACATGAAAGCAATACTCAGTATCATTCTTGAATGTGAAATGTTAAAGGAACTCTCATTAAAAACTCATTTATTGCTCCTGGCAGTGTAAAATGTTCAGCCTCTGGGGAAGACAGACTGGCAGTTCCTCAGAAAGCTATTGAACTACAATTTGACCCTGTAATCTCATTACTAAGTATATATCCCAAAGTATTGAAAGAAGGACTCAAAGAGATATTTATACACTGATGTTCACAGAATAATTACTCACAATTGCCAAAAGATGGAAGCAATTGGTAGGTTTCTTGACCAGGAAGGAGGAGAAGAAATCAAAACTTGATTTAAGGAGCTTTATTGTGAGGAGGGTGGGCTGACACTTAATACGGCAACAGTCTCAAGCAGGTGAAGAGGTACATCTTACATAGAATGGTTGATGAGGTTAGGGAAAGGGAGATGGATTTTCATTATCTCACTGGGGAGTGAGAAATTGACGGGTTAATTGGGAAGTTATCACAAGTTTGTAGCTGGGAGAGGGGACCCATAACTGCCAGAGAGCAGATATTGGATAAGGGAATTATGGCAGGAATGCAGCTGCCAGAGGGGATGCAAGGACACTCCTGTGACTGCGATGAGGGCTGGGATAGGTTTGGTTTTGCAGGGCCCCCCTGGAAGTTATGAGTGGGATGTTTTCTGGAATGCTTGCTATGGGTTGGTTACTTCAGGGAGAATGGGTTCAGCATAACAGCAACCCAAATGTCCATCAACTGATGAATAGATAAGCAAAATGCATTATATACATATAATAGATTATTCAAAATATAAATGAATGAATTCCTGGTTTATGTGACAATGTAAATGAGCCTTTTGGACATTCTGTTGTGTGAAATAAACCAGACACAAAAGAACCAAGACTGTATGATCCTATTGTTTTGAAATAATCAGAATAAGCAAACTTATAGAGTCAGGGTCTAGAATATAGGTTACCAGGGGCTGAGGTATGGATAAGGAATGGGAAGTTAGGCTGAAATGCACAGCTTTCCAAAGGGGAAATGTTAGTTTGTATATATATGGTAACAGAATAAATATTTCTTAAAAACTCAGACAACTACACTGAGGTAGTTCAAAGGTTTAGCCTCAATATTGTTGCTGTATAACTAACGGATTTATGTGTATCACTTTGTGCATTTGTGTGTATCACTTTATGAATTTATGTACTCTCAAAAATAGGTAAAAAGCATGCATTCTAAAAGGGAGTGAAACAGCATGTCTGCTGCGTCTGCAGGTCCAGGGCTGCCTACATTTCAGACAAAAGAAATCAACAAAGGACAGACACCAACTTCTGCCATGCGAGTTCTGTTTCTGTACTTTTCCAGAGTTTACAGCCTGTTCCCATAGTAACTCCTGCTCTGCTTGCTAGCCTGTATGATCTGGAGATAAAGAATGTTTGAGACTCAGAGGACTGTCCTCTGAGTCTGCCATGGCAGTAAAAGTTTTGTCCACTTCTCAGAGGCTCCAGTGTTTTCTTGCATGGTGTTCAGAGTCTTTCCTACTTCACCACTACACTACACAGTGTACCCTAAGTTAAACCATGGACTATACTTAATAGTACAATTATAAAAATATGCTATCATGAATTGTAACAAATGTTTCACATTAATACAATATGTTGGTGGTGGTGTGTTTTATCATAGTCTTGTATTTGTGCATGATTGTTCTGTAATCCTAATAAATAAACACATAAAACCTTGAAAAGTGAAGGATGTTCTTTCTCAAAAGTAAAAGATATAGTTTGTAGAGTACAGTGCATAGTGCATATATAATGAATTGTTGCTCCCTAATTTATTCTCTGTAAATCTTCCCTGCTTGTGCTTTCACAACATAAATCCTATCATGCCTTTTCTCTCTCTCAATCCTCACCTTTATCTCAGAGTGTGATTTACTGACACTACAACCCCAGAAGATTTTAGGCCCCTCAATTCCTGGGACCTTTGTGAGTACTAGCAGTTGCTGAGCTAGTATGAGTCTATCATACTCACAAAAGTTGCCATTTATAACGTATAAGCACTTCTACATCTATGAGAAAAGGAACAAAAGTGTAAAGTTAGTAAACATTTCACAGAAGCAGTTCTATATGTGGGTAAGCGTTGTGAATAGTCAAATAAATATGCTAACAACCAAGAATGCAAGTTAAACAAGGATGGAAACACAATTTCATTGCTGGTGCAAGTGGAGTTTGGTGTTGTAGTACAGGTACAGAAGCTTTTGGAAAAGCAATTCAAAGTTGTGTGTTAAGAGATGTGCAAGATTTTTTTTTATAGCAGTCTAGCAAGTTGCATTTGGATAAATTATATTCAAAGAATATTTCTAAGTAAGTATTTTATTTCAGCTTATATAAATTTTCAGCTTATAAATTATAAATCAATTTATAATTTAGAAATTTGAACAAAAGATAATATTCAATATTGGGCAATTTTAATAATGGTATAATTAATTGATAGCTATTAAACACATTGGTCAGAGTCTATTTATATTAAAGCACTTTAGATATTTCAAACAGGCTTTTAATACAGGAGACAGTTTAATAGAGGTTATTGCGAGGCAGGTGGTAATGCTACACAGGTGGATGTGTGGAGAAGCAAGGGAGGGGTGTGGTTACATACGGAGCAGAAAGCCCTTAACACTGGATGTCTTCATGACTCTTAACTGCTGAATTTATGGAGATGCTTGTACCCCAGGGCCGCTGGTTGAACCCACTCTTGCTGATTCAGTCACCAAAAATGGGCATGCTAACCTATGAAGCTGAAACTACCTTTAGGATGCTGGGACCCTGAAGTCATCCACAACTGTCTTTGGCATTTGCCAGAACAGGAAATAAGCAGCAATTTATTTCTTCCTCCCATCCTCCCATGTCTCCTCACCACCAATGTCCTTCACCACTCTCTCCACCCCCAACCTGCGCAAGCCCTGTCCTACACTCCATGCCCCAACCTTACAGGAAACCAGTTGACAGTGGAGTCAGATAGGGAAATGCCATAGGCTGGCTGAAACCCTGGTGGTTCAGAAGAACAAAGAGCATGCAAGTAAGAAACTGATAAAGAAAAGACATCACAGGACAAAGGCTGTCATGAAAATCCATCCAGGTTCTCAGAAAGTTTTTAACACAGCAGGAACATCATAGGCAGTAGTTCAAGAACGGCTTCTAGAGAAAGAGTTCAGAAGAGTTTGTTTGCAAGTTCAAAGACAGTGAATGGTTGCTTCTATCCTGTTCTCTCCTGTATCTCAAAAGCCTGAGACATGGTAGGTACTCAATAAACATATGTAGTTGAAAGGCAAGATAAGACTTTTAAAGAGTGCTTTTGCCAGGGGACAATGTTAAGGCTGATTTACAAATTTTCTGTATACAAATTTGCTGTCAGATATTTTTATAGTTAACATTTAAAATAAGAACAAACACATTAAAATTAAATCCAAAACACAGCAGCATAGATTTCAGTGAGTCATGAAGAGAAAGATAACAAGTAACCTAATCAAGAATGACAGAAAACAAGATGTGAAGGAGGTGACCAAATCCTGGTTCAGCCACAGCACTTATGTTGGCTTTGATTAGTTAATTGAACTTTGAGATTCAGAATCTGTAGCTTTGAAAGATAAGAGCAATAACAATGTCTCACAAAATTTTCTTGAAAATTAAATGATACTAAAGTTAAAAAAATTTGTAAAGTGAAATACACCATATAAACTAACTCAAATTTTTCATAGATATGTTTTATTGATGATGGTGAGGTTTGAGAATATTATTACTATTGGCTAAGATTTCAAAATACATTAAGTTTAAAAATAAACATATGAAGAAAACAGAAAAATTGCAATGAATGTATTAATGCTTTAGCTCTTTTAATTGTATTCTGCTTCAAACTCCCAGAGGGGTTTTATCAACAGAAAAGCTTCATCCACTCCCCTAATGGGTAGAGAAGATTTCAGGTGATGTCACTTACCTCCTCCCTGTAATATTAACAGCAGCCACAATTTGTTTCCCATCTTCAGGAGTCTGCTGCAGCATTTAGTGGTGGCTTCAAGCAGACAGTAGATAGATCTGCAGGAACAAAAGGGTAACCAATGTCCTGGAAACATCTGAGCTGACAAATCCTGTGCCTTCTTGACAATAACATTTCAATTTTTCCTCTATCATGTATTTTTATGGGGAAGAAAAAATGTAACTTTACTTCGAATCTCTTTTAATAACACTCATTCACTGCCACATAATATGAAATGTTTTTGATGAAATGAAAAAAAAAGTATATATCCCCAAAATATTTTTGGACACGTTTGTTGGCCTGAGACTAAAATTTTGCTGAGGTTTTCCAGATTTTTATTTGAATAGGGATTACTTTTTATAGTAAATAGGAGTGTGGATCATATTTATGCTCCCCTGATGGAATAGACTGTGAGAGGCTTAAATGCCTAGTTGAAGAGATGGACCTGTGTCCCTGAGAGAGCCAATGCAGAGTTACCGGCTCAGGGTCCCACACCTGAGCTGGAACTCAAGTCCTCCCTCAGCTAAGTGAGTAACTTCAGGAAGTTTCCCTGAGAAACTGTATTTTTTTAATTGGCAACAGGAGAACATAAGGTAAAAGTAAGTTTATCAGTGGCTCTTGGGGAATAGTAAGTGTGACTAAACACTAGAAAGATTCTTGAGATGCAGTAAATTCCAAAATAAAGCCTCAACACTATTCCACTACCACAACTGATGATCCACTACATTAACAGGCACTAAACTTTTGGCATTAAACTCAAACAATTGAGTTAAGAGGAAGGGTGATCAACAGGCCAGTTGCCCCGTGAGGCACAGCAGCATCCTCTCCACTGTCTGGTGTCTTGGTGGACCCCTCAACATGACTTGATGGCAGGGACCCCATTTACCAAAGTGCTGCAAAGTTTTTTCTAACACCTACCCACCTGCCTTCCTGCTTCTTTGCTTCCTCACAATTGATTCAGACATCAGACAGCTTGGAGTTCCTCATGCATGCCAGTAACTGCACCTGACCTGGTTTGATTTCATCTGCATTTATAAGACTAGATCAACAGGTATGATCCACCTTTTATCAAATTGTTTTAAATTTTTCATAGAACTCAACTTCCATCTGCCACTGAGTGTCAGATTTGATAGAAAGATTATACTTTGTTTATGCAAAGGGTCACAGATTTTGAGTATATTTTATTATCATATCTAATGTATTTGCTATGTTGCTTATTGCATCAAGACCCTAGAACTTGGGACTGTTAATAAATTGAACATCAATGCTAGTCTTTTAAATGATTACAAAAATGTAAATATAAGATATATATGAAACTTTAAATTCTCCCTGAAATATCTCTGCCTCATAACCATTTTCAAACTACACAGCAAGAAGACCTAATATTTCCTTCTTTAATAGAAAATGTTGAAGAGATTTCAATTATTCTTCTTAGAATGACCAGGTATATCAATTGCTTTTATTTAGTTTGTAGCTATCCTTAGTTCTACTTTAAGTCACGTTTGCACATCTTTATTTTTTGAATAGGTAGACTCTTTACTGCCTGAGATGTGATGAAGCTAAATTTAACTCTGATTCATCTTGTCACATTTGCATAATTTTATTTGTTGAATAGGTAGACTCTCTACTGCCTGAGATGTAATGAAGCTGAATTTAACTTTGATTCGTCTTCAGGGTCTAACACCTAAAGAGCTGTAACTAGAAAGATAGGAAATGGAGACAGCGAATTGGAGCCAGTCATCACTGTATTGTTCAGTTTCCCTCCATACATCTCAGCTTCCATTCCTGAAAAAATTGGTCTGGCAAACAGTAAGGCAAATGATGCTTGCAAAGACAACTAAAGCCTCATCTGTCAATAGCAGTGACATACTATATTTAGTATGGTGGATCTTTCAATCTTCCAATCCCATACTAAATATAGAAAAATGGTAGGAAGTGAATTGCAATCTGGAGAAGCATCTACAAGACAGAAACTACATAGAGTTCTCCATAAGGCTCTGTTTAACCAAGAGTCAAGAAAAATGCATGTTGTCTAGGACTGCAGAAAGAGCAAATCCAAATTACTTAAAGCTGTGAATAGGATCTGAACCAGAGACCAGAAATAATGGATCTCCTATCATAAGACATAACAGAATCAAATCTTTTTTGCACAAAGTATTATGCTTAGTTATTAATCTCTACATTAGCAGTATCTGTGAATACCCATCTATGACTGGTAATATTCTGAGTATATTCATTGTTATCTCATTTAACCCTTACCGCATATAAATGTCAAGCTTTTTTCTTATTCCATTTTAATGTTAAGTGGACCGAGGAATTCAAGCTTTAGTAACTTGCATGGCACAGTACAGGTAAAGAGGGGGAGTTTGTTCACGGCTGCAGTCTGGCTGCAGAATCTGGCTCTATTCTTAGGTTTTCTGAGTGTTGGTTCAACTGTAAGGATTCTAAAATATGTTTGAGGTTGTATGCCACAATCCATGAAATCACAGTGCCTTACAGAGCAGGCAGATCATATTGACAAAGGGCAGTGAACCATTTGGTATGGATTTACCCCAAATAAAGTTCAGTTATTTTTTAAAATTCTTTTCACATAGGATATCCCTCCAAGTGTTTTTAAGATCACGAGTGGAACCTCAATACACATATGTTAATTCAAATCAGATCTACATAACAAAATCTCGAGGAATGAGGAGTTTCACTTATCATTTTTTCAATGATTAATTCTCTGTGATTGCATAGGACAACAGTTATTCTAATTCCCTGTACATTTAGATGTATAAAACTGTTGTCAGCAAATTTGATTACCCTGAACTTTAGCAATTTCAGTATAAGACTACAAATCCTTTCAAACCACATTTATTTATTCATTCATAAAGATATAATTTATGATCTGAAAGTCAAAAGGCCCATGAGACTTTCTCCTGTTAAGCACAATTAGGTTGGTATTCATATCTGCACACACATACAGATACACACATTCACACACACACACACACACACTGGCTTTTGCTGAACACACCTGTCAGAGGGTTGCATCCACATAGGTGGTCCATATAACCCCAATGTTCTCTTTGGTACTCTTAGGTGAAAGCACATGGACAATACCACATGGTTGACCAACCACAATGGAAGCTTTGCTTTCATCCTGATGGGACTCTTCAGTCAATCCAAGCACCCAACTCTCCTTTGTGTGGTCATTTTTGTGATTTTCCTAATGGCCTTGTCTGGAAATGCCATCCTGATACTTCTGATACACTCTGATGCCCACCTCCACACACCCATGTACTTTTTCATCAGCCAGCTGTCTCTCATGGATGTGATGTACATTTCCATCACTGTGCCCAAGATGCTCATGGACCAGGTCATGGGTGTGAATAAGATTTCAGTTCCTGAATGTGGGATACAGATGTTCCTCTACTTGATGCTAGTAGGCTCGGAATTTTTCATTCTAGCTGCCATGGCCTATGACCGTTATGTGGCCATCTGCCATCCTCTCCGCTACTCTGTCCTCATGAACCACAGGGTCTGTCTCCTCCTAGCATCTGGCTCTTGGTTCTTGGGCTCGGTGGATGGCTTCATGTTCACTGTCATCACCATGTCCTTCCCTTTCTGCAGATCCCGGGAGATCCATCACTTCTTTTGTGAGGTTCCTGCCATATTGAAGCTCTCCTGCTCTGACACCTCACTTGTAGAGACACTCTTGTACCTGTGCTGTGTCTTCATGCTCCTGGTACCTGTGATAATCATTTCAAGCTCCTACACTTTTATCTTTCTCACAATCCATAGGATGAGGTCAGCAGAGGGTCAGAAGAAAGCCATTGCCACATGTTCCTCTCATATGACTGTGGTGGTTGTGTTCTATGGGGCTGCCATCTATACCTACATGCTCCCCAGCTCCTACCACACCCCAGAAAAGGATATGGTAGTATCTTTCTTTTATACTATACTCACTCCTGTGTTGAACCCTTTAGTCTATAGTCTTAGAAATAAGGATGTTATGGGAGCTCTGAAGAAAATGTTGAATATGGGACCTAACTTTCAGGTAACTGTAAAGTAGGAAATTTATGTAATAACAAACTCTTTCCCTTCACTTTACACATCAGAATTTTAAATCTTATACCAATGCTATTTTTCAGATTTTCATACAGTCATGCCCCTTTTCCTTTTCATCCATCTTTTTAAGGAGTTCTTAATTTGTACCAGAAAGCTTTTCATTTTCACACTTCTTTTCCCTTTAAAATGTATTAGGAGCTCATACTGTATAAATGTTATATTTTCTGCAACTGATAGCTGCACTGTGAGTCTGTACAAAATACAAAATCAATATATTTAGAGGTAAAACTTTATGGGGTGTTCAACTGATTCTCAAATAGTAGAGAAAGAGAAAGAGAAAAGGAGAAAGAGACTGCTTAAAAGTGGTTAAAATTGGGAAATTGAGTTGTACAAATGTGACCACAAATAAATTAAATTTAAACTAAAAAAAAGTATAGGTGTGGTCTTTGTACTATTCTCACTTATGCTACTTTTGTGAAATTTTGAAGTTATTTTCAGGGAAATCAGTCATCTTTCTTAATTTACCAGTAAGCTAGATAAGTATCGCATCAGGAATGCTGATTTCCCAGAAGGAAACTGCAGATTACCTGAAAAACAAGTCAGTCCCACAGCTGGCTCGGGCACTTCTCCTTATCATAGTGTGTTTTAAAATATTAGCCATGTAGGGCAGGTCATGGTGGCTCAGCAGGCAGAGTTCTCGGCTGCCATGCTGGAGATGTGGGTTTGATTCCTGGTGCCTGCCATGAAAAAAAAATATATATATATGTAGATCATGTGATTTATGTGACAAAGTTAAGAATTGGAAGCAGTAAAGCAGAACAATTGTTATAAGCATGGATTTTGCCGCCAGGCAGACCAGACCTGTTCAACACAGACCTCAGTTTGTATGTTTAAAATGAGGGTGATAATAACTACCATATTGGGGAGGGGATATTAATAGATAGTATTTCATTCTCTATCTTTTCTGAATGGTTATAATAAGCATTGGCCACTTATATGGCATAACAAGAATAATAATTAATAGTATAAAATTTTTATACCAGGATGGATCCATGTTTTCACTTGCCGCAGCTCTTCTCAGGGTCCTGGGTAATTAAAAAATTTAGAACACACTTGGATACCAGTATATAAAGAATTTCTGAACTCCCCAAAATGTGGGTGTCAAATACCTAGACAAACCTTAATTCTGATGGAAGCTTTCATGAAAAAAAGTGTCGTCGAATTGTCTCTGCTTGATAGCCATTTGTCATGGTGACCCACTAAAGGAAATAGGATGGAAGGAAACATTTCTGATGCTGTCTTGTTCAGTGGCTTTGGATCCTCTTTGTGTTTTCTAAATATATGATTAGGGACTTGATTGTGCTCTATGCTAAACAGAAAATATCCGGATGAGCTCAGGTTTATTTATTACATAAGGAAACACAACTTCTCCTTCTCCATCATCCACCTTTTGTTTGGGAACTACAGCAGACCTGAAGTTTTTTGGCCTGTTCGACAGCAGAGTTCTCCTAGGATGAGGGAACCAAAGGAATCCATCTGGCCCTTAGCCAGACTGACAGAAAAAAACATAGAGACACTTCAAATAATTAAATCAGGACTGAGAGGGGACCATTACTACTTACCCCACAGTAATATAAAATATCTTAGAAATTATGAACAATGGTATGCCAACAAATTAGACAGCACGGATGCCATGGACATATCCCTAGAAACAAATGAAAAATCTATGACTTCAGAAGAATTGGAAGGTCTCATCAGACCAATCATAAGTAAAGAGATTGAATCAGTCACCATAAACCTCCCCATAAAGAGAACCCCAGGGCTAGATGGCTTCAGATGAATTCTATCAAACATTCCAGAAGAATGAATAGTAATCATGCTCAATCTCTTCCAAAATTGAGCCAGGACAGAACAATACCTAACTCATTCTATTAGGACCACATCATTCTAATACCAAAGCCGGAGAAAGGTACTATAAGAAAGGGAAATCAGAGACCAATTTCAATAATGAATATGACACAGAAATGCTCAACAAAATATTTGCAAATCAAATCTAACAGCACAATAAAAGATTTAGATAATATGATCAAGTGAGTTTCTCCTAGTAATACAAGGTTCAACATAAGAAAAACAATTATTATAATACACCACATTAATGAAATAATGAAAGAAAGATGTGCCTCTAAGATCTAGAACAAGACAAAGATCCCCAAGGTCGCCACTGTGGAAGGTACCTTAGCAGTTTCTCAGAAAACTAAGTATAGAATTATCATATGAGCCAGCAACCCTCTATTAGGTATGTACCCACAAAAATTAAAGCAGGGAAAATAACAACATTTGCACCCTTATGGTGACAGCAGCATTATTCACAACTGCCAAATGATGGAAACAAACCAAATGCCCATCAACCTATGAATGGATAAGAAACCATGATCTATCTGTCTGTCTGTCTGTCTATCTATCTATCTATCTATCTCTGTATCATATATATGTATATAGAATAGAATATTATTCAGCATTAAAAAGGAATGAAATCTTGATGCATATGATAACATGGTGAACCTTGAAGACATTACATTGTATTATTATATATTAATAAATCAGGCACAAAAGAATAAACACTGTGTGATCTCGGTAGTATGAACTAAATATACTAAGCAGACTCATGGAGTTAATATCCGGCATACAAGTTACCAAAAAATAGATAGAGTATATAGAGTTCATGTTTAATTTGTGCAGAATATTTAATGAGGTTGATTATAAAATACAGGAAATGGATAATGCAGATGGTAGTACCTTTTGCTGAGGGTAATTAACAGTGCAGAATTGCGCATGTGATTTTAGTTGAAAGGGGAAGTTTAAGGTCACATATGCCATGAGAAGAAAAGCTAGAGAATGAAGCAAGAAACTACATAACTGTGAATCCTGTTGTGCGCAATTAATATGGTTAATAGTACAAATAAAAAAATGGTCTTCCATAAACTAGAACAAATGAATATCACTATTATGAGGTGTGCAAGTTTGAATTTATTGTGTACCCCAGAAAAGCCAAGTTCTTTCATCTTCATTCAATACTTCTGTGTACAAGTTTTTTGATTCTTTCCATGGAGATGTAACCCACACAACTGTGGATGGTACCTTTTGATAAGATCGTTTTCATGGAGATGTCTTCGCCCATTCAAGATAGGGTTGCTTAATAGAGCCGTTTAAGAGGGAACCAGTTTGGAAAAAGCTTTAGAGCTACCAGAACTGACAGAGCCAACAGACTGGACAGAGCCCCGGGAAAGCTGTTGAAGATTCCTGGAGAGAAAACTGGTTGCCATGTGCCTTTTTAAATGAGAGAGAAACCCTGAACATCATCAGCCTTCTAGAATCAAATATCTTTCCCTTGATGTCTTAATTTGGATATTCTTATATCTTGCCTTAATTTGGACATTTTCATGGCCTTAGAACTGTAAACCTGCAACTTAATAAATTCCCCTTTTTAAAAGCCATGTTTCAGGTATATTGCATTCTGGCAGCTTTTGCAAACTAAAACACAAGGTATTAATAATATGATGGTATATGGGAAAAATAGACCTAAAACAAAGTATTGACTATAATTAACAGTAATATTATAATATTCTTCCATCAACTGTAACAAAGGCACTACCCCAATGCTAATTATCAATAATAAGGAGGTGTAAGGAATATGAGGTTTTACTATGTGTAGCAATGAAAGTGTTCCAAAATGGATCACAGTGTTGAAAGCACAACATACTCTATGATTATACTGGAAGCCACTGATTGCACGTGTTGGAAGGATTCTATGGTGTGTGAAAAAAAACCTTTTTTCAAAAAAGCCTGAAGTCCTTGTTCATGCAACAATGTGGGTGAATCTTGACGACATCATGTTGAATGAAATGAGCCTGACACAATGGACAAATATTGTATGATTTCACAGATATGAAATATGTAGAATAAGCAAATTCATAGTACAATATAGGTTGCTAGAAGCAGGTTTGGTAGTAAGGAATGAGGAGTTAATGCTTAATTTTTACAAAATTTCTCTTTGGGTTGATTGTAAAGTTTTGGAATTGGGTGGTGGTAATGGTGGCACAACATTATGAGTGCAATTAACAGAGCACAATTATATATGTAAATGTGGTTAAAAGTTGAAATCTTAGGTTGTATTCATTTTACTAGAACAAAAATTAAAAGTTAAAACATAAGACTATACAACACAGTGAAACCTATTGCAAATGGTGGGTTATATTTAACAGAAAAATTATAAAATTTTTTTCACGAATTACAGCAAATATACCAAGCTAATACATAGTGTTAATAGTAGGGTAGAATAACAGAAAAGAAAATACACCTTAATATAAATTATGTACTATAGTTAATATATAATTACAATATTCTTTCATCAATTGTAACAGTTATCACACTAATGTAAAGAGTTAATAATATGGGGCTTGCGGTAGATGGAAATGCTGTATTTTTTACAAGGTTTTACTGTAAAACTACAACTTTAAAATGCAGAAAAAAAGAGAAAAATATTATTTTATGGAAAGTAAAAAATGTCCTGTAGGATTCACTATAGAGTTTATTTTTCTCTTCAGTTTACTCCTTCTATTCCTGATCTTAAATGAGAGAACAAGTAGAATGAATTATCTTTTCCTCAACAACAGACTACATTTCCTATGAACTTTGAAACTGTTGTCTTCTTTTATTCTTTACCTTCCAATAGTAAAGTATAACTTTGGTGGTTAACATAAATGGAAATTCTGTTCAACATTGAAGCTCTTACTCCTTTCAAAAACACAATTTGAGTGGATTAAATATTAGAATCAAATCAAGATCCAGGCCAGGGGTTGGCAAAATGTGAACTACTGGAGGAAGCTTTATCAAGATAAAATATACACAACAAATCTAGGAGAAGATGAAATTAGACCCTGACAGCTCAGCAGAGAAAAGGACAGCACTTTACCTGAGAGGCAATATGCCACTCTTTTTTCTGCCTTCTAAGGAGTAATTAATCCTTATATCAGCAAGGAGAATCAGGGCCAGGGAATAATGAAAAAAATATATATCTTTTTACATAAACATAAATAATATATATAATTTTGTACATATATTTATTTTTATATAAATATAGATAATATATATCATTAATTTCAAATCAGATCGAGAGGAGATGCAAATGAATTCCCTCTTTCCATTCTAACCAGTTATGCACATAACTCAAATTACAGTAAATAAATATTTACAAAGACTTTAGCTGCCATTCTTCATGATCCTTTGCAAAATGTGCTACTATAATTCTATGAATAATGTGTAGGACACACATCAATCAATCCTCATCCTCCAAATTCCAGGACAGGCCAGCATCTTTAAAATCTTTCTTATCAAAATATATTTGTGTGTACGTATTTGATATGCATACAAATGAAATTACATCAAGAATTTGTTTTAATTTCTGTTTCAATTTTTAAATTGTGAAGGATGTGGTGCGCCCGGCGCCCGCCCGCTTCCAGGTCCCTCCAGCTCTGCGAAGGTGGAGACTGCCTTCTCAGCTCACCCTCGCTCTGCTCCGCCGCGTGTGAGCCGGTGACCTTAAGCCTGGCAGACCTGAAGGTCCTGGAGGAGGAGGGGAGAGTCCTGGAAGACAGGAACACAAGCAACTTGAAATCATCACAGAAAGATAAATTCCATCAGCTTGTTATCTTCACACAAACTACTGAAAAAACCAGCTGTAATTTGTCTGTCTCAAAATAACAGGAAGTAAGATATTGCAATAGATAACTATTTCCAAAATCCTGAACCTTGTATATGAGAGAATGTAAAAGGATCACCGGACAGAAAGAAGTTAAAGCAACTATATAATAGCTACAAAGGTCTTCAAGATGGAAATAGTACTGGAACACAAGGTAGACAGCAGTTCTGTGATGACATGGCACTCAATCCACCCAGCATTAGTGAGCTGACCACTGCGTGGAAGTTCACAGCAGCGACACCTAGTGGATTCTCCAAAAGGGAGTTCATGGATAGTATGACAGAATTAGGGTATGATCACATAGAAAAGCAAAGGAAGGGCCCATTTGATGGAACAAGAATTGAAAGAATCAGGTTGATTTACATATTTTTACCACTTTACTTTTAATTTTGCAAGAAATCCAGGACAAAAAAGATTAGGTCTGGAAGTTAGAGCTTTATGGAAGATTTAAATTCTTAGACATTTAGAATAAAGTTTTGTTGGAATATTGTAAATGATCAATACAAAAGATAATAGAAATGTTATTTTATTCTTCAATAAACAGATAGATGACATGTCTAATTGTGTTGAAGAAGGCACATGGCATTTTCTTTTTGATGACTTTGAGGAATTTTCTTGCCCTGAAATTGCTGGGGTAAAATGTACAATAGTGTTTCACTAAAGGACACTTCTAGAATGTACACAGTCTGTGCAATAAATACAATGAAGAATTGCAAAGTTGTGTCTGCTGCCTGGATTTAACTGAAGATCAGTCCACACAATTCAGGTTGGGCGTTGAGACAAACTTGAAGGATACATCTTAGACCATGTCGTAATTCATTCTTGTAATGGGGATTCGGGCTTGTCTTCTAGTCTGGACCACTCTAAACATTTATAATTACAACATCATGGAGTTCATCTTATATATGTGGATCATCCTAGATCATTCTCTAATAAATCTTAGAAGCTTTAGGGTGATTATTTTGAGGTTTCCATTCTCACATAGAGCAGAATGCTGTCTTCATTAGAAAACAATTTGGCAGAACAAGTAAGCCTATGAATATCACAAACAACTTACAAAACTTCTTAAATATATGCTAGGGCTAACCACAAGGGCTATGTAATAGGTCTTCCAGTGAGAGTGATATATTTAAACCTGCCAGACCTGAAATGGTATTTTGGTTTTGGAGGATTTTTATCCCTGGCAAATCCCATTTATTGCTGAAATGAGTAGAATGTCTGATGAAATCAACTAATGTGAAAAATATTTAGGATAATTTGGTGCCTATCTGAAAAGTTTGTTGTGATTCAGACCCTTGATTTCAAAAAGGTCTACAGAAGTAGTGTTCATTTACCCTCCCCATGTTCATATGTATAGTTTTAATGTGAACTTTTGTTTAGAAAATGCCCATATAATGATAAACTCTGTTCTGTTCTACATTATACATTACATAATTGGATTATGTTGTGATTTTTGAAGTGCTTTTATGCCTGTTAAATATATTAAGCTATTTAATTTGCTTTAAGTACTTAGACTGTTAAACAATACAATATTCTAAATTTAGGCATGAGGGTTTATTTTTATGTTTTGAGTTTTTTGGGTCATTGCTTTATTTAATGCAAAATTCTCTTTATTTATAGGGAAGATAGCAAGAATTAAATTTTGTAAAGTAGTGTGATGAGTCATGAAGTTCAATGTTTATAATATAGATACTACCATTTCAGACAAATCATCTATTTTTGATGACTTCTTATGTTTTCATAAGCTGCTGGAATGTGATATACTAGAAATGGCACAGCTTTTAAAAAGGAGAATTTATTAAGTTGCAAATTTACCATTCTAAGGCCATGAAAATATCCATATTTAAGCAATGCTATAAAAATGTCCAAACTAAAACATCCATGAAAAGATACCTTGGTTCCAAAAGACTGATTATGTTCATGGTTTCTCTCTCAGCTGGAAAGGCACATGGTGATAGCTGTTAGTTTTCTCTCCAGGCTTCTTCAACAGCTTCCTTGGGACTCTGTTCTCTTGGCTCTGTCAGTTCTGGTGGCTCTGAAGATTTTTCCTAAATGGTTCCCTCTAATAAGCTCCAATAAGCAACCCCACCTTGAATGGATGAAGACATATCTCCATGGAAACCATCTGATTAAAAGTTACTACCTACAATTGTGTGGGTCACATCTCCATGGAAACTATAAAAAGGACCCACCCAGCAATAGCAAATGAGAGTTAAAGGACACGGCATTTCTAGGGTACAGAATAGCTTCAAATTGGCCAACTTATCTTGTTGAAATTGCTTTAACTGTTAATCACTGTGGTTGGCAAATATGTACTTCAAGTCCAAAGATTTTTAAGCAAGAATATCCTTTGTGCAAAATATCAATCTGGCTTCTATTTTTATAAATTATTTAGTCACTTTACTTTTTGTTTCACTAAGATGAATTCAATTTTCACATCAAAGTAGAATGTCATATTGTATGTCTTTTTGTCATTACAAGCCCATGAGTTGCTTTCATGCAGAAAACGCTTATTTCTTTGTTCACTTATCTAACATGTGAAGAAGGTATGATTGTTTCTTAAATGTTTCCATGAGTGAAGTTAAGGAATATACAACTTCAGATGTTGCATAGACTGTGCTCTGTAGTAGGAATGGAAGTTGCTTGGTACACTCAAACATCTTGTATTGAAATTAACAAAGGAATATTTTTCAGAATAGCTGTACATTTTATACAGATGTGGAAATTATTTTAAGAAACAATGAAATTACAAATACTTTTTACTAACATGATTTTGAAATTGACCATAAAGCTATCCCATAGATATGGTATTAATATGCCAACCATACCTTAATTCAAGAAATTACAAAAGAAAAATTTGAACATCTCTATTCAAGTTACCAGAATTTTGGTTTTAAAAAAGGGATGAGACAGAAATAAAATAGAAAAATCCTGCTGCTTTCAGTATTTCCTGATTGCATTTGTGTAAAGATAAATATTATCAATTATGAAAAATTTTAAAAGGTGTGTGTAAATGTATAAATACACATACTACTGCTTTGTTTTCTGTCTTGAGGATTTTGAGTTACTGTTTCTGATTGACTAATTCAAGTATACTGTGGTTTGAAATGAAATATGAGTAGGTTCTTTTTCCAGTATAGCTTGTTTTCAATAAAACTGACATCGATTCATGGACCAGTGTCTTGGGGTTTTAAAAATTTTCTTTTTAATTGCAAGACCTTTTCAATGAAGCAATATCATCAGTATGGTACTAAACATTTGTAATTACCATGCAAAAGTGAAGGCCGTACACTCTAGGCTGCTGTCCTAGAATTTAAACTATTACTAGAGTTGAAAACAGAAGACTGATTTAATGTGATGTGATTATTCTGAGAGTAAATGCCTGGCTGTAGGGAATATTTATTATTAAAAATGCTCACACATATGGCCATGTGTGTGTGAGTGTGTGTGTGTATGTCTGTGTGAGAGATAGATGGAAAGGGAAACACATGCATAACTTGAATTGCTTTGATTCATATTTTATTAAGCCTTCATCCTGGTAATTTCCCATGCTGATTTCTTCGTTTGAAATTTTACCTGTGGTGCAGTTTATTTTGCAAAATATCAAAACAGGTTCATATTTTTAATGTAGTGCTTTTTAAATAATAAACTGTATTGAATTAGAAGTGCCCACATATAAAAATAGTTGAGATCAATGTTATTTTTAGTGAATATCATCTGCATATTTCTGTAAATTCAGTTGTGTCTCTTTCAATCCCTGTCACCTTATCAACAGTGACAATAAAAGCTTCAATGAAATGTCTATGATTAAATATTTTCACCTATTATTTCAGTGTATTATTTTGTTTGTTTGTTTTATATGGGCAGGCACTGGGAATCGAATGCTGGTCTCTGGCATAGTAGGCAAGAAGTCTGCCTACTGAGCTACCTTGGCCTGCCTTGTATTATTTTTTAAAGACTGAAATTTACCTGAAAAATTTTCAAGGAAGAATAATTATTCCTGGGAAGAGCATTGTAATGGCAAGTTTTAGTGAGAAAAGACATGCCAAGCTTTGTTTAACACATTTAACATTTTTAGAACAATACTGGGTTGCTTTATTTAACAAGCAATAAAGTAGTTCTATAATATGGCATTGTGAGTGTGTGCCCTTTATTAATACATTTTAAAGTTTTAATGAGAGAAAGTGAACAATAAAATAACATGGAACATCTTTTATATACTATCCTTACTGGGGAATTCTTATTTGAGCAAGATATATAGATTTTTCCCCATAAATATACATGTGAAAGAAGTAGTCATTTATTTTTTATTTGATAATCAGACTTTAGTAGGTTGTAATTAGATTAGTGTACATTTTGCTTATAAATTGTAAAATTTTTCAGAAAGTGAATGTTCTAGTTTGCTAGCTGCTAGAATGCAATATAACAGAAATGGAATGGCTTTTAAACATGGGGAATTTAATAAGTTGCTAGTTTACAGTTCAAAGGTCAAGAAAATGTCCCAGTTAAAACAAGTCTATAGAAATGTCCAAGCTAAGGCATCCAGGGAAAGATACCTTGGTTCAAGAAGGCTGATGACATTCAACATATCTCTCTCAGCTGGAGAGGTATATGGTGAATTATGGCAGTGTCTGCTGGCTTTCTCATGGATCTACAAAAGGGACTCCTGCCAAAATGGTTCCTCTTTTAAAGGATTCCAGTAAACAACTCCACCTTCAATGGGTGGAGAAACACTTCCATGGAAATCATCTAATCAAAAGTTACCACCCACAGTTGGGTGGGTCACATCTCCATGGAAACAATCAAAATGCTCCCACCCAGCAATATTGAATGAGGATTAAAGAGCATGGCTTTTGTGGGGTCCACCACATATTCAAGCCGGCGCAGTGAAACTCACTGAAAGAATTTTGGAAGAAGAAAAGAAAAGTGGTGGTAGGGGAATTTTAATTATGGTCTACAAAGTACGCTTTTGTAAAGATGAATCAACTTTGAACAAGAATTTATGTAACTCTTGACATCAAATTTTGTACATTTAAAAGAAAGTACTTATTTGACACTTCAGTAAATTTCTTTAACTACTGTCTTATAAATTCAATAATGGTTTATACTGAATACTATTTTAACTTGCTAATGCTACCAGAAGGCAATATACCAGAAATGGATTGGACTTTTTTAAGGGAATTTATTAAGCTACAAGTTTACAGTTCTAAAGCCATAAAATGTCCAAACTAAGGCATCCAGAGAAAGATAACTTGACTCCAGAAAGGCCAATCTGGGAAAGTATGTAGTTAGCATCTTCTGGTCCCATGGCTTCTGGCTTCAAAGAACTTCCCTGGTGGCATTTTCTTCCTGCATCTGCAAAGTTCTCTGTCTGTGTTGGCTCTGAACCTTTTCCAAAATGATTCCCTCTTAAAGGACTCCAGTAAGTGGATTAAGATCCACTTTGAATGGGCAGGAATATATCTCCATGGAAGCCACCTAATCAAAAGGTCCCACTCACAAATAGCAAGCAAAAATAATAATTTGTTAAGAAAACCATGCAACAGAAAACAGGAAATTTATGATCAAATTTTGATGCAAAGTACAAAAGTTAAGGAAGTCATCACCTCTGTAAATAGGAGACATTAGTAGAAATCTCAGGGCTCAGGCAGGAGTCTGACAAATATCTCATGGTGCTGAAGTGGAGGTGTCTGAGTCCAGATAAAAGAAATGTCAGACTCTGAAAATGGCCTACTGTGGGAGAAGGACAAAGATGAGGGTTATGTAGGGTCTTCCTTTTAAATAAAGAATTGTGGATTTATTTAATACTTTAAACCATATGAATGTATACTTTGATTTAAAAGTAAACATTAAAAAAATGGAACAAGAAAAGTTAATAGATGGGCTGCATAGCAGAATAGAAATCATGTATGGAGCTGAACTTTTACTCTAGCTTCTCCTCAAAGATTTATTAAAAGGCATATAGAGTGTAAAGGAAAGTTAAAATGGTGAATTGATGCTAATGATTACATCTATCTAGAGTTCACTTTTCTAAGTAAAAGTGTGAAACAGTGAACAGACCCCATCACTTAGCCCTGAAGCCATAGAAACGCAGTCAGTTTCTGGGAACTGACAGCTGGGACCAAGGATGGTATAGGAAACCTTTTGCCAAGTTGGAAATGAAGTTTTAATCCTGTCTGAGAGATCACTGAAGAAATAGCACAGAAGTTGGCCTGAATTTTGGCACTCTGGGCACCAGCAACTTCAGGTCTCTCACCAGCACTCACCAGGACCTAAAGATTTATTCCACCTTCTTTGTATGTTTACTTTCTTCCATCTGTGGCTATTCATGACTTGACAGATCTCTAAGGGTTCGGCACAGATAGCAGATTTAGCCATTCCAGCAGTAGCAACTTCTGGCATCCTACAAATATATTTTCTATTTTGCTTAGGCTTTTTTTTTTTTGCCTTTCTCTTTACTGTATTGTGAATTCTAGTAATGCCTGAGGACCTAGGACAGATGTTACCCTTGGTTTGGAGCTCTCTACAGAAGCAATATCTGGTCCTGCATCAGAATTGACAGAGACACAAAGAATCAATATATTGCTTTTGTGTTGTTGTTGTGGATTTTTTGTATATATTTTTTAGTATTACTTTTGCTTTTGCTCCCTTTCTCTTTCTTTCCTGGCTTGTTCCCTCAGACTTTCTTTTCTTTATTGTTCTTATACCTGTCTTGTTTGTCTGAAGAATAGGAAATCTAGACTACCAGT
This sequence comes from Tamandua tetradactyla, assembly GCF_023851605.1. Lineage (NCBI taxonomy): Eukaryota > Metazoa > Chordata > Mammalia > Pilosa > Myrmecophagidae > Tamandua > Tamandua tetradactyla. The sequence goes on along the minus strand of NC_135351.1, from coordinate 533,950 downwards.
CATACCACAACATAGTACTCAGAATATCTAGTTATCAACAAAAAATTACAAAACATATAAAGTGATATGAAAATACATCCCAAACACATGTGCAGGAAAATTTGATGGAAAAATTCTTAAAGAAGCTCAGTCTCTGGAATATCTAATCCAATAACTTGTAAAAACTCTTCTTACTAATATCTATGAACTATAGGAAAACATGGACAAAGAACTAAAGGAATTCAGGGAAAACAGTATATAAACAAAATTTGAATTTCAGTAATGAGATAGAAATTTAAAGGAACTAAATGGAAATTCTTGAACTCAGAAATACAATGAATAAAATAAAATATGCAATAGTAGGTTGACAGCAGGTTGGAGAAGGCAAAATAAAGGATCATAAAGCTTGAAGATAAGACAATTAAAAAATCCATGTTTAAGAGCATAAAGATAGGAAATGAAAAAAGAAAAATCTTAAAGTATAAATGGGAAGCTGTCTAGGAAACTAATATATTAATCATATTAGTTCAAGAAGTAGAAGAGAAAGTTAAAGGGCCAGAAAAATATTTTAAAAATTAGTGACTAAAAACTTCCTAAATCTGATGAAAATACTAATATACAGTTATATGATTCTAAATGAATGCCAATGGCATTGAACCCAAACAGACCAACACTAAGACATACAATAACCAAACTATAAATAAATAATATTAACAATAGCAGGAAGGGCCAAAACACCACATTTAATGGATCCTAATAAAATTAATATCCAGTTACTCAACAGGAACCATGTAAACAAGAAGGCAGAGGGAGGACATATTTCAAGTGCAGAAAGAAAAAGATAATGTCATTCAAGTTTATTATAAATATTAATGTTTTCTGTCAAATTAGGGAGAAATTAAGACACTTTCAGGCAAACCAAAACTGAGGGAGTTCATCACCTCTTGACTTGTCTTACAGGAAATGTTAAAATTAGTTCTCATTTTGAAAGGAAAAGACACTAGATATTAACTAGAAGCTATATGAAGAGGAAAATGAGTTCCAGGCCATGCAACAATATAGGTAAATACAAATAGCAGTACTATTTTCCCTTTATAACATTATATTTTTATGTTAGTTTAAAAATCAAATGTAAAATAACATGACTAAGCCTTTGTAGATAGAATTTGTAGCATAAAGATGTAACTTATGATAAGGAAACACAAAAGGGACAAGATGATGCATATAGGTACAGTGTAGGTATAGCCTATTGAAGTCGATTTGGAACCAAAACAACTTAATTGCAATATACATATGACACTAAATGTAATAATCTACATAGTACTCTCAAATAAAACATACAAGAAATTCAATCACTTTCACGTTATTCCACAGCTAAATTCATTCTCTTAAGTCTGCATTTATCTGATATCAAAGCCTGGTGAAACTATTACAAAAAAAAATTTTCACATTTGACTATATATGTAAAAATACTTAGCAATATAGCAGCAAAACAAGCCCAAGAAGACTTTTACAAAGATTATAGATAATGAATAAAAGGGGGAGGTTGCCCCAGTAATGTAATATTATGGTTCAACATAGGAAAATTGGCCATGGTAATACAATGCATAAAAGGAATGATGGAATATAGTAAGTAGTATCTCAATATATGCATAAAAGGCAGTTCACATATACAGCACTCTTTATTGATGAAAATGCAGCAGTGTAGGAATAGAAGGGACTGTTATCAACATGATAAAGGTAATTCATGAAAAACACACAGCTAACATTATACTTAATGGTAGAGGGCATAACGTTTTGACCTAAATTCAAGAATGAGAGAAATATATCTACTTTTAAAACTGCTATTCAGTAATAAACTAGTATTTCCAGATAGAAAAGAGAGAGTATTCATCACAAAAAAACAATAAATAAAAAAGTAGGCATGAACAGAAGAATTGAGCAAAAAAGGTTATAAGATATATAGAAGGTTAAAGAGCAAAATGGCATAGAAATTCTTGAATTTTCAATAATGACTTTAAATGGATTAAACTCTCCAGTCAAAAGGAAGAGACTGACAGAATGGCTAAAGCAGGAACAACATTATGTTTTCAAGACAGTAACATTAAATTCAAAGATACAAGTCAGTTGAAAGTGAAAGCATGGAAAAAACATATCATGAAAGTAGCAACCAAAAGAGAGTAATCTACTTGGAAATTTATTGCTTTTTTGTATGTGTATTATATTTCACAATAAAAAATAAAGAAAGAGTAGGTGTAGCTATAATAGTATCAGATAAAGTATACTTTAAGTTAACATTTATGAGGAACAGAGATAGTTATTATGTAATGATAAGGGAACAATGCAACAAGAAGATGTAACAATACATATATGACCTTAACAGCTAAGCCCCCAAATATATGAAAAAAATACTTTCAGGTTTGAAAGGAAAAATTGAAGGTTTTACATTAACAGTAGGAGACTTTAATACACCAAATTCAATAATTTCACAATAAAACATTAAAAACTAATGAGTAGAATATGTAATCACATAATCAATGATGAAATTCAAGAATAATAGATTCACTAAACCAACTAGGCATACAAGACATTTAGAAAACACTTTACACAACAAAAACAGGACACATTCTTCTTAAGTGAACATGGGTCATTCTCCAGAATATACTATATTTTAGGCTACAAAACAGGTCTAAATAAATTTTAAAATGTTGAAATCATATCATGTATACTCTCCAACCACAATGGACGAAGCTAGAATGAGAGAGGTAAAATTGAAAAATTCACAAATGTGGAAATTAAACAAATATTTTTAAATTAAGTAATTATTAATTTATTTATTCAGTTCATGAACTGGGAATAGAATCCAGGTCTCCCATATGGCAGGTGAGCATTCTACTACTGAATCACCTGTGTACCCTTAAACAACATACTCTTAAACAACCACAGACAAAATCACTAGTGATATTAGGAAATATTTTAAGGCAAATGAAAATGAAAATTATATGTACAAAAACATGGAATGCAGTGAAGGCAATACTAAGAGATACATTTATAGCTCTAAATGCCTTCATTAAAAAAAGAAGAAAGACTTCAAATCAGAGACCTAACCTGAAAACTGTAACAACTAGAAGAAAGGAAAAATTAAAAACAAAGCAAGCAGAAGGAAATAATAATAAAGATTAGAGGAAAGATAAATAAAATTGAAAACAATGCAAAAACAATGAAGAGAATTAACAAATGCAAAATCTGGTTCTTTGAAAAGGTCAATAAAGTTGAAAAACTTTTAGCTATACTGATATTGAAGAAAAGAGGATACAAATAAGAAAAATAGAAATTAAAAGGGGTATATTAGTACTAATCCTGTTGAATTTAAAAGAATAATAAGATGATACTATGAACCAGTCTGTAACAATTTTTTTAACAAATTCTTAGAAACAAACTGCCTACATTGACTCAAGACCAAAATAAGATCTCAGAAAACCAATTACTATTAATGAGACTGAGTCAGTAATCATAAACCTCCCAGTAAAAATCTCAGGACAAGACATCCTCATAGTGAAATTCTGCCAAACATTCCAAGGAAGCTTAACTTAAGTTCTGCTCAAACTCTTCCAAAAATTGAAGAGGAGGGAACACTACCTAATTTATTCAACAAGGTAACAAGACCCTCGCACCAAAGCCAGGTAAAGATAAGACAAGTAAGAAAAATTATAGCCCGGTATCTCTAATGAAAATAAAAGCAAAATTCTCCACAAAATTGTAGTAAACTGAATCCGACAGCATTGTAAAATAATTTATACCATGATCAAGTGGGATTTAATTCTGGAAGGCAAGGGTAGTTCAACATAAGAAAATCAATAATTGTAATATACTGCATAAACACAATGAAGGAAAAAATGTTTGATGTTCCAATTGATACAGAAAATGAATTTAACAAGATCTGAGACACTTATCTATAAAAACTTAGAATGCTGGGAATAGAAGGAGATTTCTTCAACGTGACAAAAAGCATATATAAAAATCTCACAAACATTATTTATTTAGTGGTGTAAGACTGAAAGCTTTCCCACTAAGATCAGGACAGAGAACAGGATGCACACTCTCACCATTATTATTCAACATTGTACTGAAAGATCTTTCAAGAGTAATTAAGCAAGAAAAGGAAATACAAGACATCCAAATTGAAAAAGAAGTAAAATTTTCTCTGTTTGTGGATGACATGAAACTATACATAGAAAATCCTGAAAAATCTACAGCAAAGCTACTAGAGCTATTGAATGAATACAGCAAACTAGCAAGGCAGAAGATCAACATCCAAAAGTCAACAGCCTTTCTACACACTAATAATGAGTAGCCTGATGAGGAAATCAAGATAAAAATTCCATTTACAATAGCAGCCAAAAGAATAAAATATTTAGGACTAAATTTAACCAAGGACAAAAAGGATATATACACAGAAAACTACAAAAAAATGCTAAAAGAAATCAAAGGAGACCTAAATAAATAAGAGGGCATATAGTGCTCATGGACTGGAAGGCTAAATATAGTTACAATGCCAATTCTACCCAAATTGATTTATAGATTCAATGCAATACCAGTTAAAATTCCAACAACTTAATGTGCAGAAATAGAAAAATCAATAACCAAATTTATTTGAAGGACAGGGTGCCCCCAAATAGCTAAAAATATTTTAAGGAAGAAGAATGAAGTGGAAGGTCTCACCCAACCTGACCTCAAATCATATTACAAGTCAGCTGTGGTCAGAACAACATGGTGCTGGCATAAATATAAATATACTGATCAAGAGAATCAAAATGAGTGTTCAAAAATAGGACATTTCATCTATGGACAATTGATCTTTGATAAGATGGTAAAGCCAACTGAACTGGATAAGGGCAGCCTCTTCAATAAATGGTGTTTGGAGAACTGGATAACCATATCCAAAAGAATGAAAGAAGACCACTGTCTCATACCTTCTGCAAAAATTAACTCAAAATGGATCAAAACCTAAGCATTAAAGCTAAGAAAATAAAACTTTTAGAAGAAACTGTAGGGAAATATCTTAAAGCTCTAGTGATAGGAGGTGGTTTCCTAGACAACACATCCAAAGCATAGGCAATGAAAGAAGAAACAGATAAATGCAATCTCCTCAAAACTGAAAACTTTTGTGCATCAAAGGACATTTTCAAAAAAATAAAAAAGGCAGCCTATACAATGGGAGACAATATTTGAAAACCACATATCAGATAAGGAATTAATATTCAGAATATATGGAGAGATCTAACCACACAACAGAAGACAAACAACCCAATAAAAACTAGTCAAAAGACATGGACAGATACTTTTCTGAACAGGAAATACAGATGTCTCAAAAACATATGAAAAGATGCTGAACTTCACAGTCTATTTGGGAAATGTCAATGAAAAACTGAGATATCATTTCACTCCTCCTAGAATGGTTCTTATCAAAAATACAGAAAATGACAAGTATTGGAAAGGTTATGGAGAAAGAGGCACACTTATTCCCTGTTAGTGGGAATATATAATGGTTTAACCACTCTGGAAGGCAGTTTGGAAGCTCTATGTGATCCAGCAATCCCATTACTAGGGATATATTCAGAGGGACTGAAGGCACAAACATGAATGGATGTGTGCACACTAACATTTACAGCTGCAGCATTATTCATTATTTCCAAGAGATGGAAACAGTCCAAATAGCCATCAACAGATGAGTGGATAAATAAACTATGGTATATACATGCAATGTAATATACAGCAATAAGACAGAATCAATACATAAATCAGGCAAAAACATGGATGAAACTTGAGAACATTACATTGAGTGAAATAAGCCTGAAACAAAAATGACTAATACAGTACAATCTTTCTAAAATGAACCAACATTAATGAGTGAACTTTGAGAGTTAAACAGAACATAGGTTGTCGAGAGAGAAAGAGGATAAAAATCAGGCATTTGGTGCTGAAGTAGTGCATTATGTTCACCAGGATTGATTGTATAGATCCAGAAATGGATAGCACAATAATATCTGGTGGTGGCACAATAATGTAGTACACTGACCAAAGATGAATGTGAGTTTGGTTGAAACAGGAAGGCTAGGGTCTTGAGTATCACCAGAAGGAAAAATAGAAGATGAAGACTGGGACTGTATAACTTAGAGAAATCTAGAGTAGTCAGTGATGGTAATTAAATGTACAAAAATAAGAATGCTTTCATATGAGGGAGAATAAATGAATAGTTAACATTTCAAGTTGTTGCAAATTGAATGGCATATAGAAAAAAGGCAATCAATGCAAACTTGAGTCTATAGTTAACAGTAACTTTGTAGTATGCTTTCAGTAAATGTAACAAAGGCAAATGCCAAATCTAAATGTTAGTAACAAGGGAATATAAGGGAGGGGTATGGGTTTCTTGGTGTTGGTGTTTCCCCTTTTTATTTTATTTTGATTTTTATTCATCATTTTTATTTTTCTTCCTATTTTGTCTTTCTTTGCATAAGAAATTGAAATGCCCTCATGTAGACTGTGATGGTGAATGCATAAATAAATGACTGTATTGGGAAGTTTTGATTGTTTAGTTAAGATGAATTATATGGTATGTGAATAAAATTGTTTAAAAATACCAGAAATATACAAGTGTTGGAAAAAATGTGAAGAGAGGAATATTCTGCTTCATGTTCACTGTTGGTAGTAAAGTAGAATGGAGCAGCCCATCTGGAGGCCAGTGTGGTGATTTCACAGGAAGCTAAGTATAGGATTCCTAGATGAACTATCAGCCCAGTTATTATGTATATTCTTGGAAGAACTGAAAGCAGGGACATGAATGGTGTTTATGGTGGCAGTACTCACAACTTGCAATGGATGGAGCTGGCCTAAGTGTACCATGACTGATGAATGGAAGAGTGAACAGTGTGGTCTGTACACACAATAGAATATTGAGAACCTGAAAGAAGGAATGAAGTTACAAGACACACAACTAGGTGAATGGACCCTGAGGACAGTATAGTGAATAAAATATGCCAGAAGCAAAATGATAAACCTTATGAAGCCTCACTAATAAGAACTAACTATAATGTGTAGATGCTAAGAATTGAATGGTTGAGCATAGATTATCAGGGAAAGACTTATTGTGACATTCCTGGTTTGGAAGCTCTTGTAGTAGTCATGTCTATTCCTGAGTGGTAATGGTTATTTCTAAATTCTGAGATGCTGATCTGTTTGTGTACAACCTGGTCATTCCCTGGAATTTTGGGTACCTGTGTGACACCTGAGTTCTGCAGTTTTGAAAGTCAACACTACCCCTTACAGCAACTGTGAAAAAAAGCTGAAAAAGAGATCAGAATTCAATTAGAAATATGAATGAAACAGATCTGGTTAGGGCTAAAGCAACTCTGACTAAAGGGTAAAGGATGATATTGATTATGTGTCAAAATTTCAATGCCTGTGTGGGACCAAAGGAAGAAGTGTTTCTTTGGTGCAAAATTTATATTTTCAGTAGTACACGCTCTAATTTAACTTACATCACCAGCTTATTTGAACAACACAATTACATGGAAACTTGAATATGGAGTGAGATCTTGTTTATCTGTACAGGTTAATGTGATACCTTGATACATCCTAGATACAAATGCCAATTGAGGGACTGGAGAAAATGTGGAAATATTAAACTTCCCCACCTTGGGAATTTCAGATTTTCTCACAAACATTGAAGACTTCCACTCATTAGGCCAAACCCTTGATCTTGAAGCTTGTCTTATGAAGCTTGTTCTTTCAGAAGAGAAGCTAAGCCTACTTATAATTATGCTTAAGAGTCTCCCCCAGAAAATCTCTTTTGTTGCCCAGAGGTGACCTCTCCCTCAAGCCAACTTGAAAGATAAACCCACTGCCTTCCCTCCTGAGTAGGACATGATAAACAGGGGTGTAAATTTCCATGGCAACATGAGACATTGGTCATTCTGGAAGTTATTCTTATTCATTATATAGGTAACCTTTTCTGGATTTTAGTGTACTAGATTAGCTAGAAGGAAATATCTGAAACTGTTGAACTGTATTCCACTAGCCTTGCTTCTACAAGATGATTGTATAACTATATAATTTTTACAGTGTTACTGTGTAATTGTGAAAACCTTGTGACTGACACCTCCTTTATCCAGTATATGGACAGATGAGTAAAGAAAATAAGGATTAAGTAATAAATAAATATTAGGGAGGAGATAAGGGGTTTGGGATGTTTTGGGTGTTCTTTTTTATTTTTATTTTATTCTTATTTGTATTTTCTGGAGCAATGAAAATTTTTAAAAATTAGTTGTGGTGATAAATGTACAATGATATGATGATACTGTGTACTGCTGATTGTATACTTTGGATGATTATATGATATGTAAAGTTATCTCAATAAAATGCATTAAAAAGTGAAAAAGATCAACACAAAAATAAGTAGTGTTTATAAACACAATAATGAACAATCAGAAGTAGAAATCAACAAAAATATTCCATTCACAGTAGCAACTAAAAAAAATATCTAGGAAGACATCTAACCAAGAATGCAAAGGGCTTGCACACAGCAAACAAACAAACAGACAAACAAAAAACAATGCTAACAAATTCAAAGAAGACTTCAACATATGGAAGGAAATTCTCAATTCATGGACTGAAAGCTAAATATCATGAAGATACCATTTCTACCCAAAACAACTTATAGATTCAATGCAACCCTAATACAAATTTCAGAGCTTTTCTTTGCTTAAATGGAAAAGCCAAACATCAAATTTATATGGAAGGGTAATGTGCTCCAAAATGCTAAAGCCATTTTGAAAAACAGGAGTATAGTCAGAGTGCTCCCTCTTATAACAAAACCACAGTAATTAAAACAGAATGGGGGTGCACGGGTGGTTCAGTGGTATGATGCTTGCCTCTCATGCGGGAGACTCCAGTTCAATTACTGGACCATACAAAACCCATCCCCCACCCCCCCAAAATAAACAGACAGAATGGTCCTTTGACAAGCACAGACATAAAGATCAATGGAATCAAATTCAGAGCTCAGAAATCACCACTCACATTTATGACCATCTCATTTTTGACAAGGGGGAAAAAACACTCAATTGCAAAAGAATAGTCTCTTCCACATCTGGTGCTGGGAAAACTGGATCTACATTTGCATAATAAAGAAGGAAGACTCCAATCTCATACCTTGAGCAAAAATAAACTCAAAATTGATTAAAGAACTAAGTGTATGAAGCAGAACTATCAGACTCCTAGAAGAGAAGTAGAGAAGCATCTTCAGGACTTTGAGTTAGCCTAAGGCTTCTTACAATCAAAATGGAAGTGATAAAAGAAAAAATAGGCCAATGGATCCTCATCAGAATTAGAAGATTTTTTGTATTACAGGGGATTTTATCATGAAAATAAAATTACAACCTACATAATGAAAGAAAGTATTTAGAAAATATCTAGTAGAGGTATAATATCCAGAATATATTAAGAAATCCTTCAATTTAACAACAAACAGACAAACAACCCAATTTAAAAATTGACAAAGGACATGAATAGATATATCTCCAAAGAAAATATACTAAGAGCCAGAAAGCATATTAAAATATGCTGAACATCCTTAGCTATCAGGGAAATATAAATCAAAACCATGATGAGATAAAATTTCACACCCAATAAAAGGCTGATGTTAAAAATTAGAAAATATCAAGGATGCAGACAAATAGGAACAATCATTCATTGCTGGTGGCAATGTATAATGGTGTAGCCACTGTGGAAGACAGTTTGCTGGTTCCTCAGGAAGCTAAATATAGAACTACCATATGTCCAAGTTGTCCCAGTATTAGGCATATTCCCAACAGAATGGAAAGCAGGAAATCAAACAGATAGGTATACACTGATGTTGCATTATTCCTAATTGCCAAAAGAAAGAAACAACTCAAGTGTCCATCAGCCAATGAATGGATATATAAAATGTGGTATATATATACAATGGAATAGTATTTGTCATGAAATGGAATGAAGTATTAAAACATGCAACAGACATTATGTTGAGTCGAATAAACCAGGCACAAAAAGACAAACATTCTATGATTTCATTGATTTGAAATAATTACAATAAGCAGACTCATAGAGCCAGAATCCAGAATAAAATTCACCAGGGAATGGGGTGTTGATGTGGAATGTGAGGTTGAAACTTAAAATGTATAGGGTTCTTATTTTGAATGTTGGAAATGTTTTGGTAATGAATTATGGTGATGGTAACACAACATTGTGAACATAACTAATAGCAATGAAATATATATCTGAATGCGATTAAAAGAAAAAATGTTAGACTATGTATATATGGTATCAGAATAACTTCTAAAAATCATGAAACTACACTATACAAATAGAGAACCCTAATGTAAACCATGCACAATTATACCATAGTATAATTGTAAAAATGTGCTCTCTTCAGTTGTAACAAATGCTCCATACCAATGCAAGATGTTAATAATAAGTTGATATAGGGGAGCCCTGAATTTTATGCATGATTGCTTTGTAACACACTGTATCAACTATGGTTCTTTAGAGAAGTAGAATCAGCAAGAGATATCCATAGATATAAAATTTATAAAAGTGTCTCACATAACCATGAGAATGTAGATTCCAAGGTCTGTAGGGCAGGTCACAAGCTGGTAATGCCTACAAAGGTCCTCAGTGAACTCTCAGAGGAGGCCAGCTGGCAACTGTGGGAATGTAAGGGTCCAAGGTCTGTACGGCAGGCCACAAGCTGGTAATGGATGAAGTTCCTCAACGAACTCTCAGGAGAGTCTGGCTGGACAACTGTGGGAATGGAAGAGTTCAAAATCCATAGGGTAGGCTGTGAAGCTAGAGACTTCGATGAAGGGTTTGGATGAGCTCCACAGGAGAGGCTCTCTGACTGAAGCAGGAAGAGTGACTGTCTCTTCTGAATCCTCCTTAAAAGCCTCCAGTGATTAAATTAAACATCACTCATTGCAGAAGACCCTCCCCTTACCTGATTACAAATGCAAATCAGTTAAGGATGCAGCCAGCATAATTATGATTTAAGCCTATGAAATGCCCTCATAGAAATAGACAGGCCAGCACTTGCCTGATCAGATGACCACTGGCCTGGCCAAGTTGACCCATGAACATGACCATTCTATGATTTCACTGATTTGAAATAATTACAACAAGCAAACTCATAGAGCCAGAATCCAGAATAAAGTTCACTAGGGAATGGCATGGGGATGTGGAATGTGAGGTTGAGACTTAAAAAGTATAGGGTTCTTATGTTTAATGTTGTAAATGTTTTGGTAATGAGTGATGATGATGGTAACACAACATTGTGAACATAACTAATTGCACTGAATTGTATATATGTATATATACGAATGTGATTAAAAGGGAAAATGTTAGATTATGTATATATGATATCAAAATAATTTAAAAGCATCATGGAACTACACTACACAAGTAGTGAACCCTAAAGTAAACCATGTACTATAGTTTATAGAACAATTGTAAAAATGGGCTATCTTCAATTGTAACAAATGCTCCACAACAATGCAAGGTGTTGATAACAGGGTGGTATAGGGGACCTCTGAGTTTTATGCATGATTGCCCTGTAACCCACCATTTCTCTTAAAAGAAAAATAAATATTTGGGGAAGAAAAACACGTATCAAGAACCATAATGATATACTCTTTGTGTTAGTTTGCAAGCTGCCAGATGCAGTATACTAGAGTTGGAACAGCTCTTAAAAAGGAGAATTAAGTTAAAGGCTTACAGTTCTAAGGAAGTGAAAGTGCCCAAATTAAAGCACCAAGTAGAGGTATCTTCACTATGAAAGGCCAGTGGCTCAAGAACACCTCTGTCAGCTGGGTAATCACCTCGCTGGCATCTGCCAGTCCCTTACTCCTGGGCTCCATTGCTTTCAGCCTCTGTTCCTGCTGAGTTCCTCACTTTGCTTCATGAGGTCTGGCTTCCAATTCTTGGCTTCTCTTGCCTCACTCCAGATTTTGGCTTGCTTAGTCTCATGGCAAGGTCTGCTGGGCTGTGAGCATCTTCAAATATCTGTTTCTTTCTTCTCCACATGCCCACTTCTGTGTCAGCTGTGCTGTGATGGTTCTGTCACTTCTGTCATTCTTCTAAGCTCTGACATTTCTGACTCTCAAAAAATGTTTCTGCTTTTAAAGGATCCCAATAAACTAATCAAGATCCAAATGGAATGAGTGGAGTCACATCTCCATGTAATCAAATGTCACGTCCACATTGGATGCGTCACATCTCTGAGGAGAAATTATTATCAAAAGATTCCAACCATGGAATTAGGATTAAAAGAAACAGTTGCTCTCACAAGATTGCATCAGGATTAAAACACGGATTTCCTTGGCTACATTATATCTTCAAACCAGCACACCCTTCACACTCAGAAGGATGAATTTTAGTTAGACAATGGAAAATAACCAGTGTTACAGCAGATTCAGAGAACATGACTATAGTGCATTGTTGATGGAATTCAAACTGGTGTGACCACCATGGAAAACAATATGATGGTTTCTCAGAGAGTTAAATATAAAAGTACCAGATGTGACCCAGAAATACAATTTCTATGAATATGCAAAATGTACTTGGAAACAGGGTTGTAAATAGATATTGATTCACCAATAACTGTAGCAGCATGATTCACAATAGCCAAAAGCTTGAAAATTACCTAGTGCATGGAACTTTTGTAGAATCTTGGGTAACATCCTAGGTGTCCTTTTGGATTGGCAGGAGTGGTTTTGGTTGAGGTTTGTCAAATTGTGGTAGCTAGCAATGTCTGACTGAAGTTTGCATATGAGTGACCTCCAGAGTAGCCTCCAGACTCTATTTGAACTCTCTCATCTACTGATACCTTATTTTCTACAATTATTTTCCCCATTTTGGTCAGGATGTCATTGTTGATCCCATAGTGCCAGGGCCAGACTCATCCCTGGGAATCATCTCCCATGCTGACAGGGATAATTTTACCCCTCAATTTCGTGTCCCACATATGGGGAAGGGCAATTATTTCACTTGCGGAATTGGATTTAGAGAGAGGGGGACCACATATGAGCAACAAAAGAAATCCTCCAGAAGTAACTCTTAGGCATGCCTATAGACAGTCCAGGCATCTCTGCTATGTACATAAGCTTCACAGGAGTAAGTCTTAAGATGAAGGACTTGGCCTATTGATTTGTGTATCAGTAATGTTTGACACAGTATCAGGAGTTTCCTAGTGGTAAAGTTGAAAGTTCCATATTTTTTCTCCCATCTCTTAAAGGATTTAGCCAATACTTTTTAATTATCTGCTTAATATGCTCTGGGGTGTATCCAGACATTACATCCAGCTATACAGGATTAAAGGTCCTCATTCTTATTCTAGAATTCCTGTGTTGAACTGTTTAAATAATCTATCCAGACAGATTGAGTTAGATTATGTGCTACAGAAAATTTAGGTTCTGGAAAAAATAAATATTCCTTTTGTCTCAAAAAGTAGATGAAGCTCTAAAACATAGATAAAGTCTTCTTTATCCCTGTATTCTGAATTGCCTTAATCCTGAAATGATCAGCTTCATTCTTAACTCAAATACCAGGTTATACATAAATAAAACAGCCTCTCAAAATCCAGAAATAACAATGACCATTCCAGACTAAATGTGACTGCTATACAAACTTACAATCTAGGCCCTGTTTTCTTAAAAGTATTTTCTAAATGAGACTATACAATAATTGCTTTTTTGTTTCTCACTTATAAGGACTTACCAAATATCACCAATGTTTTATGTCTCACACTTTCATTCTTTTTGTAGCAACACAATAGCATAGTTCACTCTTTAAGGTACAGCTCTGTGGCCAAAAGATGTATCTGGGGATGAACATTTTCTCTTGGAATATTGACATAATCTCTTAATTCATAGAGTAAAAAATTCATGTCTTTGATCTTTGTCATTGAAACAAACCAAATGTCAGTAGTGTTTATTTTACCTTTTTTATAAATCAGTCTGTAATTATGAATAACGGACAGAAGTTAGTTTATTACATCACTACAAAATCAGAATATTTTCTGGAGAAAAACCATTAACAAAAGGATTTTAAAAGAAATTTTACATCATCAATAGAGTGCTATGATAGGTATAGGATACACAAATCATTAAGGCTTAGCTTAGAAACCAATAATCTAGAATCTACTCTGTTTTTAATTTTTATACATTATTTTATAACTTGCTGATAGTAAATAGAAAGATTGATATGCATCTTATTAAGTCATGGATCATGGATGAAGAAGAATCAATTATTGAATTTCTAACAATTTAATTCATTTCCACAAAACATTTTTGAAAGGTATATGTGCTTAGTATTTTTTCCCTAAATGGAATAAAGCCTAAACAACTAGAATAAGCCCTCACAATGGTGAATGATCATCAGGTAAGAGCTATTTTGTATAAAAAATAATGATCAGCTTATAGCAAATAAGATCATATTAAAATCAGCTATAAACATTTAAAAATATAGAAAAAAAGGCATAATGAAAATTTTAAGAAAGATAGTGTATTTGAAGCTCTTATCTCTGTGAGTCTAGAAAACTTTTTCTTCATGGGTTTGTGCAGCAAGAATACAACACATGAATATATGTGACTGCTGTAAGAGCTTAAAATTTAGGACCCTCTACAATAGGCTCCAGCTTAATAACCCATGCTTTCAATTTTTATATTATAGTTAGTCCATATGAGTAAGGCTTGATAATATTTGTCTTTTTGTTTCTGATCTTTCTTTCAACACACAGTCCTTAAATTCCAACCACCTAGTTGTACACCTCACAATTTCATTCCTTCTTGCAGCCACACAGTAGTCCACTGTATGTATACACCATGGTTCCCTTTCCATTCCTCAGTAGTTGCATCCTTAAGCCACCTCTAAAGATTGTGAACCACAAACACTGCAGCCATAAATATCCATGTGCAGATGTCCATTCTGGTACCCACATTCCGTTCCTCCAGGTATATGTTGAGCAAGAGAGTTGAAGGATCATATGGCAAACCCACCCCTAGCCTCCTGTGGAACCACCACACTGCCATCCAAGGGGCTGCACATGTCAGTTTCCCATTGACAATGAATAGGTACATCTCTTTCTCTGCATTTTCTCTAGCA
This sequence comes from Tamandua tetradactyla, assembly GCF_023851605.1. NCBI lineage: Eukaryota > Metazoa > Chordata > Mammalia > Pilosa > Myrmecophagidae > Tamandua > Tamandua tetradactyla. The sequence goes on along the minus strand of NC_135351.1, from coordinate 518,779 downwards.
TTTGCTTCTCTTTGTTCATTTTTAAACAGTTTTATTTGCACACCATACAATCGCACCTAAGTAAATAGACATGGCTTTGCCACCATAATCCATATGAAGACATGTCCTTTTCTTCCACAAAGAATCCATACCCCACCCTATGCCCTCTGTCGATTGACTTTAGTTCTGGTGTAATGCCTTTGTTACATTCAGTGGACACATATTACAATGTTACTGTTGATTATAGACTTTAGCCTGCTTTGATTGTGTATTTTTCTGTATACCATCCTTTTCAACACCTTGCAATGTTGACATTCATTTCTTCTCCCTCATGCAAGAATGTTTTTTTCCTTTGTACATTTAATCAGCATCCATCACTGTTCAATCTAGGCATTTTTAAGTTATATTGTCTCAGTCATTATTGTTTATATTTCTTTCTGGTTTCATACATGCCCCCATACCTTCTCCCTCAATCATACTCACATTCAGCTTCGTTCAGTGTACTTATATTCTTGTGATGCAATTGTGTAGTATTGTACATTCCATTTCTGAATTTTTACAATCATCTCTGTGCACAATCTGCATTCCTTCAGCACCAAATGCATGATCTCTACCCTATTTCTATCTCCTGATAACCTGCCTTCTTAACTTCCACTCTCAAAGTTCACTCATTAGTGTTAGGTTATATTAGTGAGATAATAGAGTATTTGTCCCTTTGTTTCTGGCTACATTCCACTCAACATAATGCTCTCAACATTCATTCACATTATTACATGCTTCATGACCTTATTCTGTCTTTAGAGCTGCATAATATTCCATCCTATGTATATGCCACAGCTTGTTTAGCCACTCATCCATTGATGGACATTTGGGCTGTTTCCATTTCTTGACAATCATAAATAATGCTGATATAAACATTGGTGTGCAAATGTCCATTTGTGTCCTTGTCTTCAGTTCTTCTGACTATATACCTAGTAATGGGATTGTTGGATCTGACGGCAATTCTATACTTAGCTTCCTGAGGAACCACCAAACTGCCTTCCACAGCACTTGTACCATTTTACATTTCCTCCAAAAATGGGTAAGTGTGCCTCTTTCTCCACACCTTCTCCAGCAGATGTCATTTTTGTTTGTTTGTTTTTTATAATGTCCATTCCATTGGGTTTCAGATGATATCTCGTTGTGATTTTGATTTGCATTTCCCTAACAGTCAGTAAAGTTGAGCATCTTTTCATGTGCCTTTTAGTCATTTCCATTTCCTCTTCTAAGAAGTTTCTGTTCATGTATTTTGCCCATTTTTTAATTTGGGTTATTTGTCTTTTAGTTGTTGAGTTAAAAAAAATCTCTTTATATGTTCTGGACACTAGACCCTTATCAGACATGTGGTTTCCAAATACTGTCCTCCATAGTGTAGGCTCCCATTTTACTTTCCTAAAAAATTTCTTTGACACACAAAAGTGCTAAATTTTGAATAAGTCCCATGTATCTATTCCATTCTTCAATGTTCAAGCTTTGGGGTAAGGTTTAAGAAATTGACTCCTATTACAAGGTTTATAATATATTTCCATACATTTTCTTCTAAAAATTTTATGGTCTTCACTCTAATGACTAGGTCTTTGATCCATTTTGAGTTAATTTTGTATAGGGTGTGACATGGGGATCCTCTTTCATTATTTTGTAAATGGATATTCAGTCTTCCAAACACTATTTATTGAAGAAGCTGCTCTGTCCTAGGTGGGTTGGCTTGACCATATTATCAAAGTTCAAATGTCCATGGATGAGAGGGTCTATTTCTGAACTCTCAATTCAATTTCTATTATTGAAGATATATTTATCTTTGTTCTAGTGCCACGCTTTTTTTTAAACCACTGTAGCTTTGTGACATGCTTTAAATTCAGGTAGTATATGTCCTCCCACTTTATTTTCCTTTCTTAGAATAGTTTTTAACTATTCAGGGTTCCCTGCCCTTCCAAATACATTTAGTTATTGATTTTTCTATTTCTTCAAATAAGTTGTTGAGATTTTAATTGGCATTGTGTTGAATCTATACATCATTTTGGGTAGAATTGACATCTTAACTATATTTGGTCTTCCAATCCATGAACACAGTATGCCCTTCCATTTATTTAGGTCTTCATGACTTCGCTTAGCAATTTCTTGTAGTTTTCTGTGTAGAGGTCTTTTGCATCTTTAGTTCATTTTATTCCTAAATATTTTTTTTCTTTTGGTTGCTATTGTAAATTGAATTTTTTTCTTTATTTCCTCCTCAGACTATTCATCAGTCATGTATAGAAATACTACTGACATTGGGGCATTGATCTTGGGCCCTTTCACTTTGCTGTACTCATTTATTAGCTCTAGTAGCTTTGCTGTAGATTTTTTTTAGGATTTTCAACATGTAGTATCATGTCATTTGCAAACAGTGAGAGTTTTATTTCTTCCTTTCCAATTTGGATTCCTTTTATTTTTTTTTCTTTTCTAATTGCTCTGGCTAGAACTTCCAGCACAATGTTGAATAACAATGGTGATGGGGGCAACCTTGCTTGTTCCTGATCTTAGAGGGAAAGTTTTCAGTCTTTCCCCATTGAGGATGTTGTTAGCTGTGTATTTTTCATGTATTCCTTTTCTCACGCTGAGTAAATTCCCTTCTATTCCTATTGTTTAAATTGTTTTCATCAAGAAAGATTGTTGAATTTTGTCAAATGTCTTTTCTTCCTCACTTGAGATGAGCATGTGATTTTTCAGCTTTGAATTGTTGATTTGATGTATTACATTAACTGATGTTGATATGATGTATTACATTAATGTTGATTAATTAAATGAAACAACCTTGCATACCTGAAATAAATCCCACTTGATCATGGTGTATAATTCTTTAGTGCTGTTGGATTTGATTTGCAAGTATTTTTTGAGGATTTTGCATCTATATTTATTAAACAGTTGGGTCTGTAATTATCTTTTCTCATTGTACCTTGGTCTGGCTTTGCTATTAGGTTAGTTTTGGTTTCATAGAATGAGTTTGATGGTATTCCCTCCTCTTCAATTTCTTTGAAGAGTTTGAGCAAAAAGGTGCTAATTCTTTCTCGAATGCTTGTTAGAATTCACATGTGAAATCAATTGGTCTTGGACTTTGTTTTTTGGGAGTTTCTTGATGACAGAGTCAATCACTTTACTTGTGATTAATTTGTTTAGGTTATCTATTTCTTCTTGAGTCAGTGGTGGTTGTTCATGCCATTCTAGGAAGTTGTCAATTTCATCTATGTTGTCTCATTTATTAATATATAGTTGCTCATAGTATCCTCTCTATTACCTCCTTTATTTCTGTGGGGTTAGTGGTTATGCCTCCTCTTCCATTTCTTGTTTTATTTATTTGCATCCTCTATCTCTCTTTTTTGTCACCCTACCTAAGTGTCCATCAATTTTATTGATTTTTCTCAACAAACCAACATCTGGTTTCATTGATTTTTTTTCATGTTCTCAATTTCATTTATTTCTGTTCTAATCTTCATTATTTCTTTACTTTTGTTTGCTTTGAGGTTAGTGTGCTATTCTTTCTCTAGCTTTTACAAGTATACCATTAATTACTCAATTTTTGCTCTTTCTTCTTTTTAAATATAAGCATTTAAGGCAATTAAATTCCTTCTCAGCACTGCTCTTGATGCATCCTATAAATTTTGATGTGTTGTGTCTTAATTTTCTGAAATGAAGCTTTTAATAACCACAGAATGGATTTACTTTTGTTTCTTAGATATTTTTCACGATTGATTTATAAGGTTTCATTGTGGTAGGAAGAAATTAAGTTTTCAAAAAAATTACTGCTGCCTCCCCACACAGGCTTGGAGACACAAAATTATTCTTAGAAGAGAAGAGGGTGTCTTGTTTATATAAGAAATTATTTTAAAGGGTGCTTTCATTAATAATTAAGGCTCTGTTAATTTTCTGAAACATAGAGAATAAGATGTAGCGCATTAACCCTTCTCTGAATTATGATGTATAGGCTCCACAGATGGGTGTACTGATCCCACATGGTCATTCATTGACTTTGTGAGATGCAGGGAGAGAAAGTGGGTGTGAAGTGGGGAAACCATTGAATAAGAGCTGTATATTTCTTAAGGAGAGCAGCAATCTAGAGACAAGTTAGAAGAACAGAGGCAAAAGTAAACAAATATTCTCTATGATAAAGGAGTTTCATGAATTTTAGCAGTCAATGTGTATAGATGCTTTAAATCTAAGTTCTTAATGACTATGTAACTGCATATCATCCATAAGCTCATATAAACTTTAGTTGATATGTATGTAAAATAGAAAACTTCTTAATTTGATCTCCGTGAACATTGGATGATGGAGGAAATTTTAAAGTATGAGATCAATTCAAATAATGGTTACTGTAACATGATGGCATGTGAGTAAAGATTAGTGAAAATGTTTTATGTATGCATCATGGGCACTGCCTAATAGAGAGTCTTATTCATGTTATGCATTCAAATGCATTTTCCTGAAATAATAAATGAAGAGCCTTCTTCTCTGGAATTTCCAGGTAAGAAAAAATAGCCATTATGAGGTGGAGGTATAGACCTTCCATTTGGAATACACATTGGTGGGAATTTTCAATCATAACCCCCCACACTTCCATCTTCTCTTGGATCCTGGGCATTTTCACACTGACCTTCATGGGAAACACTGCTATGGTTCCCCTTACCTACCTGGACACCCGGCTTCCTCCATAGCTAACCGTCCATTATGACCTCATGCTCATCCTCACCAGAGTACCCAAGATGGCCTTCAACTATTTTTCTGGCAAGAAATCCATCTTTCTGGTAGGTTATGGAACCCAGGTATTCCTTTATGTGTCCCTGCTTTGGGCCAAATATTTCCTGTTGGCTGTCATGGCATATGACCGCTGTGTGGCTATAGGCCACCCTTTATGTTGCACCATCCTCATGAATCAGAAACTATGTGTACTCATGACTGTTGCTTCCTGGATTTTGGGGTCTCCTGATAGTATCATTGTGTTTGTACCTGTCCTCTCTTTAACTTACTGTAGGTCTCTGAAAATTCATCACTTTTTCTGTGATATCATTGCCCTACTACCTCTACCTTGAACTATTTTTCCTTTGAAAGACTGATTTTCTTTTACTGTGCAGTGATGCTAATATTCTCATTTTCAATTATTATTTCCTATTCCCAAGTTCTTCAAGGTGTCACCTGCATGAATGCTGAGGAAAGCTGCTGATGGGCCTTCACCACTTGTTCTTCCCACCTGGCTGTGGTTGGACTCTACTATGAGACTGTCGTGTTCATGTACATGAAACCAGCCTCAAACCATACCCTTGACCAGGACAAAATTGTCAGCCTTCAATGCCATCCTCACCCTCATGCTGTACTTTCTCATCTATAGCCTCTGAAACAAGGTGGTTTACATGGGCCTTAAGTGGATTTTGGGAAAAGGAACTTTATAGTAACTGTAGTGAACATCTTTACAGTGTCTATTCTGGTCAGTGCTCCATACAGAAACTTGGAATTACTTGCATCAACCTATTCTTCCTAGTTTTTCTTTTTTCCCACATTTTCAGATATAAAATAACTTTTTACCCTAAACATTGTTTAATCATCATGTTTAGAATGAGCTGGACCTGGCTATCATTATAGGCAGCTTCACCTTTGTGAATATCTCTTAGGTTATTATTGTTAGCCATGAGTGGTATCTGATCTTAGGCTGCTTGCCTTTCAAGCCAGGTTTAAATGTTAAGGTTAATTGCTGCTTCCAAGAGGAGGTATTGTGCTTGATCCTCAGTATCAACTTTGTTTACTTATATTTACCTTCTAGTAATAGACTTCAGTTTCATTTATCTCTGCTGCTTGGCATTGATTATTCTACTCCTGGCTCTTCTCAACTTAATTCACAGGCAAGAAGAAATGGGGATTTTAGTATCAGCATACTGTGCATCAAATCTTGTTTTTAAATAAAATAATTCTTTAAAATTCCTAATTTTTTTTATCTTTATGGAAAGCAGATATTTAATGGCTCTAGATAATACTTCTATTAGGCATGGCTATAAAATCTTCATCTTCATTGTGTTTGCTTTTATATAATAATTATTGCCTTAATATCCAGAATTCATTTGAATAGCTGAAAGAACTATCCATATTTTTATTCACTATAAATTATACCCCAAATTATTGATCCATTACATTCAAAACTGCTGAAGATTTTCTGGGAGATCATTTAGGATTCCTGAATCTGTTTCTCACCAATTACCTTAATGAATCACTGATTCCTATACTTTTATAAGCTCTTTGGTGTATCCAAACTGCTATCATTGATAACATCTTTCATTTCTAAATCCTCTCCTTCTTTGAAAATTAAAGACTATATTTTTCTACTCCACTAAGGCTGCTTTGAATTCTTTCTACATAATTTTACTGCAATTAATTTTTTCTTTTAATTTTTTATTTCTGTATAACTGCATTTTTACTGGATTTAATCCTTCAAGCATACATATTATGGATTATAACCTGTGGCATCATTTAGAGCATTGCAACATATTTTGGGTATGTAGAATATTGTCAATGTGATGCTTGTTTCAATAAAGTCCACATACATAACTTCATCCTTTTGAAGAATACAATTAATTGTTTATTATAGTCACAGAGTTGTTCAGCTATCACAGCTATCTAATTCTTAAGCATTTTTATTGCTTCAAAGATTTCATCATTAGCAGTCATTTTCTATTCCTCCTGCCACTTGCCCCTAACAAGCACTAGTCTGCTTTCTATTTCTATGAATTTCCTATTCTGGATATTTTAGATAAGCAAATTCATGCAATAATACCATATGTGTTCCTCTGTAACTAGCTTCTTTTAGTTACCATCATGTTTTCAAGTTTTGTGTATTGTAAAGCGTGTATCAGTGCTAATTACTTCATATTATTGAATATTTCAATGTAATATAATAACACATTTGTTTATTCATAAATTGATCTACATTTGAGATTTTTTCACTTTTTGGCTATTATTAGAAATGCATAGATGTGCATTAACATTAAAATTTTTGCATACATACATGTTTCAGTTCTCGGTTATATTTTGGAATGAATTGGTGAGTCTGTAGTAACTTTATGTTTAATTTTTGAGGAAGTACAAAAAAAGATGTTTTCCATGGTGGCATCACAATATTATATTCTGACTATATAAATTCTTCACATCCTCTCACAGGCAAGTTATTTTCCATTTTTGTTGTCATTTCTGCTATTGTTTTGTTTGCTTTTGTTTTGTTATAGTCATTTTAGTGTGTGTGAAGTGCTATGTCTTTGTAGTTTTGATTGGCATTTCCTTATTGCCTATTGATGTACAATTTTTCATGTGTTTACTGGCCACTTGAATACATTGTTTGGAAAAATATGTATTCAAATCTTTTGCCCATTTTTAAAATTGGGTTATTTTCATTTAATTATTGAGATGTAAGCATTCTTTATAGACTTTGGATAGCAGATCCTTATGAGATAAATAATTTGCAAGTACATTCCTCCATTCTTCAACACATAGTTTAATTTTATTGATAGAGTACTTAGAATGACAAAATTTTTTGTTTGTTGTAGTCCAGTGCACAAATTATTTATATTATTGCTTAATGCATTTACTGTTATATCTAAGAAACCATTGTCTAATAAAAGTGACAAAATGTATTATGCCTTTTCTTCTAAAAATTTTATAGGTTTAGCTCACATTTATGTCCTGGGTTCACTTAGATTAAATTTTTGTATATGGTATAAAGTAGCATTACAACTTTATTCTTTTACATCTAGCTATCAAGTTGTCCTAGCAACATCTCTTGAGAACAATAATCTTTGCCCCATTTAATGTCTAGGTAAACTTGTAAAAACTCATGAGCATGTATATATGTATTTATTTCTGTAATCTTAATTCAATTCCATTGATCTGTGTCTCTATCCTTATGCTAGTACATCACTGTCTTGATTACTGTGGACTTGTACTAAGTTTTGAAGTTTTCCAAAACTTTTTGGCTTTTATGTATCCTTTGAACTGCCAGATGAGTATTAGGAGCTATGTCCATTTCTGCAAAACTGCAAAGGGATTTTGTTGAAGCTGTAGATCAATTTTGGGGACATATTAAACATATGCAGTCTTTCAATTCATGAATAGTTGATATCTTGCCATTTGTGCTGGTTTGAATCTGCAGTGGACCCCCCAAAAGCCATGTCCTTTCATCTTCATTCAATATTGCTGGCTGGAAAATTTTGATTGTTGCATCCTATGGAGATGCAACCCACCCAACTGCGGGGGGTAGCTTCCAAGGAGTTGTAACTCCACCCATTAATCATTTAAAAAGAGGAAACATTTGGGAGAACATCCCTTTTTAGAGCCATAAGGAAGCCACAGCAGAGCCAAACAGAATCACAAAATCAAGAGAAACACAGAGTACACCAGCCAGCGACCTTTGGAGATGAGGAAAGAGAATGCCCCTGTGGGAGTTCCATGAAGCAAGAAGCCAGGAAAGAAAGCTGAGAGACTAACTCTAACCCTTTCAGCTAAGACAAAAACCCTGAACTTCATTGGACTTTCTTGAATGAAGGTAACCTCATGTTGGTGCCTTAATTTGGACATCTTAATAGGCTTGCTTTAATTGGGACATTTCCTCAGCCTTAGAACTGTAAACTAGCAACTTATCAAGTTCATCTTTTAATAGCCATTCCATTTCTGGTATATTGCATTCTGGCAGCTAGCAAACTCGGATACCATATTTTAGGTCTGTTTAAATTTCTTTCAGAAATGTTTTCTTATTTTTGATGTACAAGTCTTGTACTTATTTTGTTAAATTTATGACTAAGAATATTATTCTTTTTGATGCTATCATAAGGAACTTGTTTCCTTAAAATCATTTCCAGTGTATTCATTGCTAATGTCAACATATTGGTTTTCATTTTCATTTTTTTATTTTTTTGGTATGTTGTATGGCAGGGTCACATTTCATTCTTTTTCCATGTGAGTATCCCATTACTGCAGCATCATTTGTTGAATTTTGTTTGTTTGTTTGTTTGTTTGTTTGTATTAGATTCTTTATTTTGTGAAGTGCATTCACCGGGAATCAAACCCAAGTCTCCTGCATGGCCAGGGAGAATTCTTACCACTGAACTACCCTTGCACTCCCAACTTATTAGTTTTTGACATGTTAATAACTGCAATTTCTTGAAATATCTATCATGTATTTAACTCTATCATATATGTTTATGATTGTATCTCCTGGAGGTACTTTCTTTGATGATTGTATAGTCCATTATTGACTCATCATTGCTTATTTCCAAATCTGTGTGTATACTATTTTTGTCCATGGAATGCCTGAGAAGCTTTCCCAGAGAATCTATACTTGTGAGAACCTGAGATAACATGAAATTCTTACAGTGGATTCCTTGTAGATTTGCCATAACTGATATTAGTTTTGAATAAAAAGGAATATTCTTGGACACAAATGTTTGAAACAGAATTTTGGAAGAATTACTATAGGCTCAAAATGAGTTGGGTAAGAATTGTTACATTGCCAGATTCATCAGGAACTCTTGTGAGAGTGAGTTTTGGGTTCATAATGAGGCAATGTGAGGACAGAAATAAAAGTCTAGATGCCTCATTGTAATTGTCTCACTTGAAACCGAGGAGTCTAAATTATATATTCCAGGAAATTATAAAATAATATAATTAAGCAAGCATTAACATGGTATAACTTATTTTAATAAAATGGTACTAATCATTTGAAAAGTATATTTTGAATTTTCATTATCCACAAAATATTTTGCAACCAGTAATTATTACTTCCAGGATTGTTTCTGGATGGATTTGATGAGAGCATACTGGACATATATATAATATTTAGTGATTCTTATATATGCCAAAATTTTTATAACTTCTTAAAAATAATTCAGATTTTTAAAGAGTTTGTTTTCTTTCCTAAGACAGAGACTAAGTCTGCCTTATTCTTTTTGCACTATGCCTTTCCATTTTTACCAAAACTAATCCTTTCTGCCAATAAGCCCACCATATGAAACCCTTAAGTGACTGCACCTCTTCTGTAAGTTTACACATAATGAAAAAAAGAGAGCTCATTGCAAAAATAACTTGTGGCTTAATCACTTTGAAAAGATCCCATATTTAGAATAGTAATCTTAAATTTCATTCTTAAAATATTGCTCTCTTACAACCATCCATACAAAAAATCCCTTTTCTTATAGTATACATTTTCCTTAATCCCAAAGGGGTCTCTAATTCATTGCCTCTCCTTTTATAATCCTTTCCTACTTCACTTACATGTCTTAGTAGCTTAGTACTTAGGACTCAATAGTCACACAATTCTATTTCCAATACTGCCAACTCTTCTTTTCCCTAAGACTACAATTGCCCAACAAATGCACAAACTATTCATTCCCATGCCCTGAGTGCTGAAGGAACAAAATTTCAAAACTTTCTTGTTTGGTGTCACTATTGTCAATAGCCTTGTTTTGGGGATCCCCAAAACTGCTTACACAATTAAAGATTCATGAGAAATACTCACAGGATTCAGTATATAGTTTTACTAACCAACAGTGATTTAGATATGATATATAGGCAGAGTCTGAAAAAATCCATGGGCAGTTTTCCTAATTCTCTTTCCATCCATGAGAGTTCACTAAGAGTGTAGTAGCTTAAGTATACAATATTTCTCTTTGGGGAAGTCCATTAAAGTCTCAATCTCCAAGGTTTTCCCTGGAGAATGGGTACACTCACCCTTAAAAAGTAAAAGCAAAACTCCAGACTGGCAGAAGAAATTCAGGTGTCTATATTTACCATATTTTTGCCCAAACATTGTCACCACATGAAGAATTTTATATAGCTTAATGCTTTATTGGGGACATTCTTTGAGCCATGTTCCCAGCCATCAGCCATAGGTCAGCCTTTCAGGAAAGATTTTCTAAGGAAGCAGATTCATGTCTGCTGTGTTAACTCTTTAATGCTTAGAATCCATCATCAACTCTTTGCTTTCCATTCTGTGCAATAATTATCCTATATGTCACTGATCATGTTGTTTGTATCCACAGAATACTTCTGTTATGGTCACCACTGTCCTCAAGACTCTTAACACAGATATGCTACCTGGATTCTTTTACCCCCATTACTTATTATGTAATTGATGGGAGAGCTATTGTCACAGAGATCCCAGCTGTCAACCAATTCTGGGATTATTTCAGCTGCAAGGAGATGCCTTACCCTTGGAGACAAACATCTAGCTGCCATTCAATGTGGAATGATAAAGGCCAGCCATATCAATCCAAGTCCTGGATTGGAAAGAGAGCAGACCAGACCCCTGGTGTATTAGTTGAGGTTCTCTAGAGAAACAACCAACAGGAGATATCTGTAAACATAAGATTTATAAAAGTATCTTATGCAACCATGGGAATGCAAGAATCCCAAATCTGTAGGGCAGGCTGTGAGGCTGGTAACTCCAATGAAGGGTCTCAATAAAATCCACAGGAAAGGCTCACTGGCTGAAGAAACTGAAAATTATCTCTTCTTCTAATTCTTAAATTGATTTGTTCACATCCACTGAATGAATTATCTCTTGTGGGAGGCTTGCCCTTAGTTGATCATAGATGTAATCAGCCACAAGTGCAACCAGCTGATGGATGGTTTAATGAATTAGACTTCTGGTTCATCAGTCAGCCACAGAATATCCTTGCAGTAATGGTCAGGCCAGTGCTTGCCTGACCAGACAAGTGGGCATCATTTTCTGGCCAAGTTGACACCAGAACCTAACCATCACAGTTCCCCCCTTGTCAATGTGGTAGCTATACACAAAACCTTGAAACATGCTTAATTTCTAAACAGAACACAATAGCAGACATATCTTTTGCCTAAAAATACTCAATTTCCTGTGTACAACAGGAAATGCAATAACTCTCTCCACAATAGGGTACAAGTCCTTGTGTTACATTCAGTCTTAATCTTGATATCTTATAACTTGAACTAGAACTCTGCTTATACAGCTCACACAGGAGTGTGGTAGACTGCTACCTGATTTACTTCTAGGTACTCCATGATCTATGGGCCAATGCCTTAAATCTCTGCATGTCAGATTAATTTGACTACTGCTTTGAGTCTGCTGTCCATTATACTGTCCACCTTGTCTATGGTAATTAACCATTGCCACATGGGTTTTGCAAACTCAGTATCAAACCATCCTCATTGTGATAAAAAATTCTAGCTCTGTGATAGCTGTCACCACAGTAATATCTGACCTACAGAGTAGAACTACTGAACAGCTCTTCAGGGATAATGGAGCTAGTCTCATAAATTTATTCCTCACAATTCTGGTAAAAGGTGTGTCTTCTGCACAATCTTGGTATGTGTGAGCATGTCTTTCATTCACCTTAACATTCCAATCTCTCTAAGCCTTTGGATCCCCTCATCAACATTATACCAGGGATGCTCTGGCTTTTTACCTCAGGTACTGTTGGCTAACTTTTGATCCATGTTTCAGCAAACCACCCATACAAACTGTTAATGTCTTTTCTATCTCCTTGAGCTATAAAATTGGATGAAGTTTAGTGGGCCCATATCAATAAATTCATCTTGATCCATCTTTATATTCCTTCCACCATTATCCCATACCTTTAATATCCATTCCCACACATATTTCCCTGATTTCTGTCTATATAAATTGGAAAACCCATGCAGTTCATTTGGAGTATAGTGGGCCCCTCATGGACCACATGTTGTATCTCACCTTTAAGGTCCTTTTGGGAATTTAGTACAATTATAGGTCTGGAAGAAAAGAGAGGTGGTTGGGATGGTACATGAAAAGAATCAGAAGTGTCTTTCAAGCCACAGGGCATTCCATTGCAGTTTCATCTGGTGAACTAGGATTAATCTCTCCAGACAGAGGAATGAGGACTATTTATCCAGTGGACATTACAGGTTTAGCAGGCACTGAAATGTTAATCCCTTTAGGTGGAGGTTAGATGGTGGACTCGTTAGGGTAGACTGGAAGGCTGGAAGTTGTTTCCTCAGGACAGGCTGGAGTTTGGGTGGCTGTTTCCTCAGAGCAGTTCATTAAATGTCTATCTAGCAAAGTCTCAGCAGAATCCATGGATTCTGCCATTATACTCAACCCAAATGTACCCATTTCAAGTTTCAGGATTCCATTATTTTCCAATCAAATCTTTACTTTAATAGCAGATACCCTGAAAGTTTGTGAATATAGTTGGCATTGTAAATCTGCTACTTGCACAGTCAGACTCTCGGTCTGACTTTCAGAGATCTCAAGTCTTTGACTAGAGGAAATAAAATTTTCTTTTAAGGAACATATAGAAACTTTTACATCTTTCATATGGCATTTAAGTTGTGAATTTGAGACCTCCATCTTATTTTTGTCCCTCATAACTGTATCCAGTGTATCTAAGAACAATCAGCCAACTTAATTACACTTCTCAATTCTACAAAACTCCATTAAGGTGTCAAAAACATCCTCCTTCAGAGCCTTGCCTTGTTTAAGTGTACAAATAACAGAATCAAATGATGACATTTTGTGTGTCTTTATTGTCACCTCATGCCATGGACTCTCAGTGCCATCTTGTTTATTAGAAACAGAGTCATTACTGCCTTTGAATCTAATCAGAATACAAATCTAATTGTAAAAGCCACATTTAAGATCCCATTTCTCAAGAAGCACTCCTAATATCCAGCTGTATTATTCAGGGTTCTCTAGAGAAATTGAACCAACAGGAGATAGCTGTAAATTTAAAATTATAAGAGTGTCTCATGCAATCAAGGGAATGCAAGAGTTCTGAAACCATGTGTCAGGCTGTGAGGCTGGTAACTCCCATGAAGCGTGTCATGGTCAGGTTCATGTGTCAACTTGGCTAAGTGGTGGTACCTGTTTATCTGGTTGGGCAAGTGCTGGCCTGTCTGTTGCAATGAGGACATTTCATAGAATTAAATCATGAGCGTGTCAGCTGCATCCACAGCTGATTCCATTTGTAATCAGCTCAGGGGAGTGTCTTCTACAATGAGTGATGCTTAATCTAATCACTGGAAGCCTTGTAAGGAAGATTCAGAAGAGACAGGCACTCTTCCTGCTTCGGCCGGCGAGCCTCTCCTGTGGAGTTCATCCAGACCCTCCATCGGAATCGTCAGCTTCACAGTCTGCCCTGTGGATTTTGGACTCTGCATTCCCATGGTTATGTGAGACACTTCTATAAATCTTATATTTGCGAGTGTTTCCTGTTGATTCTGTTTCTCAAGGGAACCCTAACTAATACAAAGGGTCTCAGTGAAATCCACAGAAGAGGTTCACTGGCTAAGAAACAGTGAAACTTCTCTCTTCTACCTTCAAAGTCTTCAACTTTGTGGATCATATCCAATTGATTAGATTATGTCATTTGTGAATGATGTGCCCTTAGTTGATTTTAGATGTAATTAGCCACAGTTTCAATCAACTAACTGAAGATTTAATAAACCAACCTTCTGGCTTATCAACTAGCCAGAAAATATCCTTGCAGTAATGTTAGGCTAGTGCTTGACCAGATAACCATCACCTGGCCAAGTTGATTCCAGAACCTAATCATCACACATGTGATGGAGACATTTGTGATTTTGTGCCTGAATTTCTTTTTTCATTTGCACTATTGTAATGGGATGAAGTTCCCTACAATTCCTATCAATATGTAGCAGATATCTAGCACTGAATCAGAGGCTATACAAAGTTTTCTCCCTCCAAAACATCATAAGCCTTTTCAGGATATACAACCATTTCCCAGTCTCATCAGTGGATTGATAAATTGGGTTGTTGTGACATTATCCAGATGGAGGGTCAATGAGTCTGATAAATGAAGAAATGCAGTATAGACCCATGTTAGCCATAATATTCTCCCAGCGTTTACCATTATGGGCTGGTATAGTCCAAGTGGCATTGAATCCTAAGGAGGTTTGATCAAGTAAGCCCAAATGTAGTTTGGTAAACACTCCCCTAAGAAACTGGATACTTAAATATCACCTAGAAACACAGAAAATGTTATGACTCACAATAAGGAGGTAGAAATGGCAAAATTAAAGTGGAAAACAGTGGAAAAGGGAATTAAGGGGCTCAGAGGCATAGAAATGTTGGAGTGGATATAATACGCAACAGCAGACTATTAATCAGGCGATTATATTCTACACAAAGTTTAAGAAATTACAACATTTATCGAATTGGACTAATAAAGGTGGCATCAGCATCACAATAATATTCAGTGAAGGCAGCTCCTCTGGTGTTAACTATAAGAAAGGCCTTTGCAGAATTAGGTTATCCTGATAGCAAAGGAAATGATAGATCATCAAAATAATAGAAGACAAATGACTACACTAAAAGATCAGATAATTATAATTATCATAATGAAAGGCTAAGTTGAAAAGTGCCCTGGGGGGGGGGTCTGACACTTAAAGAGTTATGGGAAAATAATAATAGAACTTGGCATTCCTAAGGACAAAATAGATGGTCAGAAATACGAGTAACATTTAGTTTGGACCTTTAAATAAAAGGAGTTGTTCCATTTTTACCTTGCTTGTTGAAAGTTAGAAAAATGCATTAATCCCACTCAAATATTGAAGAAAACCTGTAAAAACTACAAAACCAGAGTGGTTCTTGAACACATCAGAGAGGTGAGATTGTGTGACCAAGTTGCCTGAAATCCAAGTTGAGTCAACTTCCCTCAAAACAGTAGGGAGAAACAGGGATTTCAGGTCGTTTCAACAGGGAATAGGAGGAAGTTATGTCAGCTGATATAAGAAAGCTGTTGCAATTTTTACGAACTACTAAAGGCTGATGAAATGGGTTAGCATGATGACATAGAATATATGGGAGCCTCAGAAACAGGGGTGCATGGATTCACTTGCTGTCTTGCTTCTGGGATCTTCCACCAGGTGCTCATATGCAACTGGGGGTGATTGGAGGAATCACAGAGGAAAGGAACACCTACTACTGCTGCCCCAACCCAGAACTCCACTCACATTGAACAAAATTCCTAAATTGGACAGATATGACAAAAAGCTACTAGGAGAAGGACAGAGGACCAAAACATCAGTCCCCAGAGGACTGATTTAGGGGCACAAAACAATCAGAGGCCTAATGTAGCCCTGCTGTTTTATACAAAGATCAAGGAAGGAGGGTGCATGGGTAGTTCAGTGGTAGAATGCCTGCCTTCCATACAGAAGACCTGGGTTCAGTCCCCAGTTCATGTACCTAAAAAAAATTAAAAATCAAAGAAGGATAATTTTGTAGTATAACTATATCACATGCAATATTGTTCCATTCTTAAACAATAAATTATTTATTATGCATTTGAAATTCAATTTTAACATATCCTTTATTTTATCTGGCAACATTAGCCTACATTTCTATATCAATTGCATTGGATTAACAGCTACTGTTTCTGGGAAAGGAGCCAGAAAAATCTCTCTCACAAAAGCCTTGCCACCATTGCAAAGTGGAGTTTGTTTCCAGGAAAAGCAAAGGAGGGAGCAGGAATGTGGAAGGGTGGGAGTGATGGAACTGATAATCTGAGAACCAGGCACTCAAGGTTTGCTTTAGGCTGATTTTATAAGGAGACAATAGAAAATCCCAAGTACCCCTACCAACCATCAGCATAGTAAAACACGAAGCAAGAGGCAACAGCAGTTTATAATTGGGAGAGGAAAAGGTGCATGGAGAGAAATCTCTAGTCTGTTGCAGGTATAGAGAGAGTCAGGAAGAAGCTGAGAAAGGAGTATTAGAAAATCTCTCCTGCACCCCAGTTCACACTTTAATAGAATAAAAACTAAAGGTTAGCCATTACAACAAGAAAACCTGACCCAGCTGAACACTGATTGATTGATTTGACACTAAAAACAACAGCCTGGCAGAAAAGAAAGCAACCCTTTGCTTGATACTGTTGACGTCTTGATACTGTTGACGACCGTCTCTAGTGTTCTACACATGACATATGGAATTCAAATAAAAAACACAAGACTCCTAAATATCTAGGAAAAAATAACTCCCCATCAGAGATAAATCAAGGAAGGGAAACAGACTCAGAAACAATACAGATGTTGGAACTATCAGACAAGAACTTTAAGCAGTAATTAATCAGTTAAATGACCTTGACAGAAAGGCAATGGCAAGTTAGAATGGTAGACAATTCCAATGTCAACATTAAGTCTATGATAAACAGGAAATGGAAACCCATAAAATGAAAAAAGAGGGTATTAGGGAAGACAAAAACTTTATATGACATCATTATCGGATGCAGTATCTCCAAAAAATCAGTAAATTTTGAGGCAGGTCAATAGAAGCTACTCAAACTGATAATTAAAGGAGAAGAAGAAGAGAACACTCAGAGCTTTAGAACTTTATCAAACAACCTAATATACTGGTATTCGTATTCCTGATGGAGAAGGGAGAGGGAAAAAATGTAGCATGATAAATAGTTGAAGAAATAATTTCCAGGAAATTTCAAAATGAAGAAAAAATGGCAGCTATCAAATCACAGTTCTAAGCATAATGCACTTAATCTGTTATAATGCAAAGTTAAAGAGAAAATCTTGCAAGTAACCAGAAGAAATAAGACATGTTGCATGAGCACCTCTTTAAAGTTCTGAAAGAAAAGAAAAGGAAAAAACCCTCTACTCATGAACCTATACTTAACAAAAATAATCTTTCAAAGATGAAGGTAAAATAATTTTTCAAACTAAAAGTGAGAGTTTATTACCAGCAAAAAAAAAAAATCAAATAGAGTCTTCATATCAGAAAGAATATGAGAGCAGACAGAAATCAGGGTCTACAAAAAAAAAACAACTAAACAAAGGTCTTCTGAAAAGGAATAAATTCAGGTATATACACTCAATTTCCTTTTCTAATTTTTAATCTGAGGTATAATTGCCCCCAAACACAAACAATAGCAATTATTGCAGAATGCATAACATTATAGAGATAAACTACACGACAACCATATCACAAGGGATGGGAAGAACAAGCAGATGTATATTACTGTAACTTTCTTATGCTATATCTGAAGGGCCATAATGTTATTTGAAAACAGGCTATGCTAAATAAAATATGTATATTGTAAATGTTATGGAAACTGTTTAAAATTAGAAAAGAGGTATAACTAATAAGATGATAGGGGAAATAATTTTAGAATTTTTTTCAGTAATCCAAAATCAGGCAAAAAAAAAAAAGGAGAAAAGGTGTAAGGAGCACAAGAAATAGGAAAAAGTAGTAAGTGGGTAAATTTAAATCCTACACTATCAATAATTACCATAAATATAAATCATAAAGCAACTCAATTAAATAATAAAAAATATTCTAGAGGATAAGATCAGTTGTGAAATAAAAGCTTGGAATTTGTGATCAATTTCTTGGACTGGGTCAGGTTTCCAAACTGGAGATCATTGGCTGAAAGTAGAGGATTTTGCTCCCAGGAGAAAGTGCCTGGCAATGACAAGGGAGATGTACATGGTAATTATTTTCTCAGTTCATCCCAAACCTATTACACCCATGTATTTAATTAACTGTGCATTAGGAAAAAAAGAACATGAAACATTTTGAAATTATTAAAATATCCTAGTTAATATTGAAACTCAGAGAAAAGAAGTAATATTGTGCCCTTCAGTTAGAGTGTGTATAAAGGCCAAGTAAGAAATGGAGTCCTGGCCAAAGTCCAACTTAGAGGGCACCCATTAACTGGGTTTGCCCAGTAGTATTTTCCCATTCCACAAAGATGTAATGGAATATACATTCTTCGTGGTGGGCAAAATCAACACATTATTGTTTTTCTTTGTTATAGAACCTATGGGTTTACAGAACAATCATACATAAAAAACAGGATTCCCATATACAACCCTGTTATTAAAATTTGCGTTGTTATGGAACATTTGCTACGTTTGATGAGAGCACATTTTTATAATTGTACTATTAACACAATGAGTCTTTGTGTGTTAAGAAACTTGGAGAATTGGAAAATCAAATGGAAGTCTCTTAATTTCCCTCCCAATACCAGCTAGATCAGATGATAAAAAAATTGTTGTAACAGAGCAGGTAGTAAAAATTAGAAAGATTCTTAAAGATTGAGATATTATCTGTCCAGTATGGTAGTCAGTTGCTATGTGCAATTATAGAACACTTGAAATGTGTCATATCTAACTGATGAAACAAATTATTATTTTAATTTATTTAAAATTATTTTAAATAATTTTATATTTAAATAAATTATAAATACAATTTTTAAAAATAATTTATTTAAAATTATAATTTCAAGTAGGGGCAAACAATTTTTCATTGAAAACTATCATTTTGGTCTGGATTCATTTTACTTTAACTGTGGTGTCATTAAGGTATTATTGTTGTTTTTTAGTTTTCATGCCAAGATGGATATCTTTTATTATTACACTTAAACACATCACTGATCTATTCAACACCAATAGATAGTTAAAATATTGTTTCTACTCATAAATGTAACATAAAATGTTTCTCTTTGATAATTTTATTCTGACAGCATAGTTATCTGTGCTAATAAAATTAAAATATATCAAATTAACATACTTATTTGAATATATTAAAATTTTTTATGTAAAATGAGTAAGAGCACAGTACGGTAATTTAATTCAAGGTCTATTTTATCTTTCTGAAAAGAATTTCTAAGTATCAAACATTTAGTTTTAATCTTGGTAAATGATTTTCCTGCTATTACATCAACTATTATAGATTTATCAGAATTTTCTAATATGAGATAAATAGTTCCCCATTTCTTCAAGCCACTAGGTGATTCGTATTGAATATAGATATGATCAGTTTAGTGAAGTAGAATCCTCAACAAATGTCATGTATACTGTTGTGAAATTTATTCTGCATATACCTGCAAATACTATAAAATCATAGCCAGTTTATTCAGCTGTTGAGAAGGATGATTGAGTTGTGAAATTTTCATGAATTGTTACTGTAATGTTAACTACAATTAAAGTTTTTCTGAAAACAAAGGAAATATATTCAAATATGCAATTATCAAACAATAAATGGCAAGGCAATTTATATTTTAAATAGATTGTTTTTCCTTAACTGATTCCTCAGTTAGGTCATTGCTTGTGTATAGAAACATTACTGATTTTTGCACATTAATTTTATATCCCACCACATTGCTGAACTTGTTTATTAGTTCATGTAACTTTGTTATAGATTTCTCAGGATCTTCCAAGTATAGTATCTGTTGTCTGCAAATAATTAAAGTTTTACTTCTTCCTTTCCAATTTATATGCCTTTTTATTTCTTTGTCCTGCCTGATTGCTCTAGCTAGAACTTCTAGCACAATGTTGAATAATAGTGGTGACAGTGGGCATCCTTGTCTTGCTCCTGAGCTTAGGGTGAAGACTTTCAGTCTCTTTCCACTGAGTCTGATGCTGGCTATTGGTTTTTCATATATTCCTTATATCATATTGAGGCAGTCACCTTTGATTCCTATCTTTGGGAGTGTTTTTATCAGAAAAGGTTGTTGAATTTTGTTGAATGCTTTTTCAGGATCAATCGATTTGATCATGTGATTTTTCACTTTTGATTTGTTCATGTGCTATATTACATTAATTGATTTTCTTGTGTTGGACCACCCTTGCATTTCTGGTATAAACTCCATTTGGTTGTGGTGTATAATTCAATTCAAATTGTTGGAATCAATTTGATAATATTTTGTTAAGAATTTTTACATCTATGCTCATTAGGGAGAATGGTCTGTAGCTTTCCTTTCTTGCAGCATCTTCACCTGGTTTTTGTATTAAAATGATATTAGGTTCATAAAATGAATTCGGAAGAGTTCTGTTTTCCTCAACTTTTTTTTTTTTTTTTTTTTTTTTGAAAGACAGAGAAGGAAGGAAGGATAGAAGGAAGGAAGGGAGGAAGAAAGGGAAACATCTTTAAACATTTTCTTGTTTTTATTATATTTTGTTTGTTTGTTTGTTTTTTTTTTTTACATGGGCTGGGGCCGGGAATCGAACCGAGGTCCTCCGGCATAGCAGGCAAGCACTCTTGCCCGCTGAGCCACCGCGGCCCGCCCTTCCTCAACTTTTTTGAAAAGTTTGAGCAGGATTGGTGTTAGTTCTTTTTGGAATGTTTGCTACAATTCCCCTGTGAAGTCATCTGGCCCTAGGCTTTTCTTTGTAGGAAGATTTTTGATGACTGATTGAATTTCTATGCTTTTGATTGGTTTGTTGAGATCTTCTATTTCTTCCTGAGTCAGTGCAGCTTCTTTGTGTGTTTTCAGGAATTTGTCCATTTCATCTAAGTCATTTAGTTTTTTGGCATATAGTTGTTCATGGTATCTTCTTATAATTTATTTTATTTCTTCAAGGTCAGTGGTAATGCATCCCTTCTCATTTCTTATTTTACTTATTTGCATCCTCTCTCTCTCTTTTTCTTTGTCAGTCTTGCTAGCGGTACATCAATATCATTGATTATTATTATTTTTTCTTTCTATTGTTCTTCTGTTCTCACATCCATTTAACTCTGCTTTAACCTTTGTTATTTCTCTTCTTCTATTTGTTTCAGCATTAGTTTGTTTTTCTTTCTCAAGTTCCCCCAGGTGAGCAGTTAAATCCTCAATTTTTCCTCTTTCTTGTTTTTTTGATATAGGCAGTTAGTGCAATAAATTTCTCTTTCAGCACAGTCTTTGCCACATCCCATATGTTCTGATAAGTTGTATTCTCATTTTCATTTGTCTCCTGATACTTACTGACTTCTCTAGCAATTTCTTCTTTGACCAACTGATTGTTTAAGATTGTGCTATTTAATCCCTATATATTTGTGAATGTTCTCATCCTTTGGTGATTATTGTGATCCAGGTTCATTCCATTGTGATCAGAGAAAGTACTTTGAATAATTTCAATGTTTTAAAACTTATAAAGACCTGTTTTGTGCCCAAGCATATTTTTTACCCTGGAGAATGTTCCATGAGCACTAGAGAAGAATGCATATCCTTTTGTTTGGGGTGCAATGACCTATATATGTCTGTTAGGTCTAATTCATTTATCAAGTTGTTTAACTACTCTATTTTCTTGTTGATCTTCTGTCTGGTTGTTCTATCTATAGCAGAGAGTGGTGTATTGAAGTCTCCTACAATTATTGTTGAAGCATCTATCACTTCCTTCAGTTTTGTCAATGTCTGCCTCATGTACTTTGGACATCTTGATTGGGAGTATGTATGTTTATGAGTGTTATAACTTCTTGGAGAACTGTCACTTTAACATATAGTGTCTTTCTTTGTCTCTTAAGATGCCTTTACATTTAAATTCTATTTTGTCAGCTATTAGTATAGCTACTCCTGCTTTCTCTTGCTTACAACTTACATAAAAATCTTTTTCTATACTTTCACTTTCAATCTATTTGTATCCTTGCATCTAAGATGGGTCTCTTGTAAGCAGCATGTAGCTTGGCTATACTTCTTAATCCATTCTGCCAATCTGTATCTTTTATTTGTGAATTTAGTCCATTAACATTCAAGTTATTACTGAAAAGGTGTTTCTTGAATCCACCATCTTATCTTTTTAATTTTATTTGTCAGATCTGTACATTCATTTCCCTCTTTCTTTTTTTAACTTTTAAGTTACCCTTACCAGTACTCTTCAATTTTGTGCCATCCTCCAGACCTCCCTCTCCTTTTTATTTCTCATCTGGCAGAATTGCCTTTAGTATTTCTTGTAGGGCCTGTCTCTTGTCAAATTCTTTCAGTATTTGTTTGTCAGCAAAAATTTAAATATCTCCCTCAGTTTTGAAGATCAGTTTGGCTGGGTACAGTATTCTTGGCTGGAAGTCTATCTCTTTCAGGATCTTAAATATATCATACCACTGCCTTCTCACCTCTTTGGTGCCAGTTGAGTAGTCTGAACTCAGTCTTTTGTGGTTTCCCTGGTATTTAGGAGATTGTTTTTCTCTTGCTACTTTCAGAATTTTCTGCATCTCTTCAGCATTTGACAGACTGATTAGTATGTCTTGGGGAAGGCCTATTTGGATATATTCTGTTTGAAGTTCATTGGGCTTCTTTGACTTGTGTATTTATGTCTTTCATGAAGGTTTGGAAGTTTTCTCCCTTTATATCCTCAACTACCTTCCTAGCCCTTTGCTCCTTTTTCACCTTCTGGGATACCAATGACTCTTATATACGCATGCTTTGTTTTATCTATCATTTCCCTGAGATCCAATTCAAATTTTCTGTCTTTCTTCCATGCTGTGTTCTGTCTTTTTTTTTTTTTTTAACATGGGCAGGCACTGGAATCGAACCCGGGTCTCTGGCATGGCAAGCGAGAATTCTGCCACTGAGCCACCATCACATCACCCTCATTTGCTGTTTGGAGTGTTAAAAATCAGTCATCCTGTCTTCTGTATCACTTATTTTTTCTTCTTGTCTCTTCAAATCTGGTGTTGTGTGCCTCTAGTATGATTTTATTTGGACAACAGAGTCTTTAATCTCTGTGATATCTGCAACTTTTCTCTTTATTCTTTCAAATTCCTCTTTATGCTCCTCTACTGTCTTCTGCTCTCTTTATGTCATTAAATCATACCAGTTCTTTTATTAAGTAGACTTGTATGAACATCTTTGATAAATTGTTCCAACATCTGTGTTTCGTCTGGTATTTAGTTCAGTTGTTAGGCTGGGCTATATCTTCCTGCATTGTGATATGCTTAGTGATCTTTTGTTGTTTCATTGCATGTAAAGATCTTGAATGATTTACTTTGGGAGTGATTTCCTTCAGTAGTCTAAAGCATTGTGTTTGAGGGATGGATGCGTAGTAAGATGCAGGATATGGGGTGGGGCACAATAGTGCAGGGATGCATTGCAATGCAGTTATAGGCACAGGTTGGGGATATTATTCTGGTGTTTGTGAATGTGAACACCCAGTGGCCAGGGACAATGAAGCTGTGTGGGTGCACAGGTCTGAGGGCATAACCCTGGTGTGCACTGGTCTAGGGTGTGGGGCCCTTTGTGCATATGCACAGAGCCATGGCAGCAGGTCAACAGTATGCCTTCAAGGGCTGGGGGTGAATGCGACTTGGTTGCACAAGTCAGGACTTTCTGAGAGCTCTGAAGCATGACTGAGGGCCATGTACATATGTGGGTCTAAAGGTACAGTAAACTGATGTTCCCAGAGCTGAAGGGCATGACTGGGGACTGAGTATGCAAGCAAGTGTCTAAGAGTGCCATAAACTGGTGTGCAGAGCTTGGGGGGGGGGCAGAATGAAGTTGTGTGACACTATGGGTGGAAGGTGGGTGTAGCCTGGGTATGGAAGAATGAACCCACAGCCTTTAAGTGCTGGTGACAGCCTGCAGGGAACAAGGTGGGGGGGGAGGTAGTGTTCAGGAGAGGTGCAGGATAGGTGGGCTGGGTTGCACTTGGGGTGGGGTGGATACATGTACTGGGGGTTGGTGGGGCATGGGTGCTTTGAGTGCAGGGAGGGAGTGTTTGATGGGGTTCAGGTGCATGGGGTGTGGGGTGATGGGGTTGTGCTGGTAAGGGTTGTGTGTTCAAGGAGTGCAGTATAGCTTCCTTTCTGGTCCTTGTCTCCCCATCCATACTCTCCTTTGGGCTCCATGCTTGCATGTTAGGCTCTGGTTCTCTGCTTCTCAGTTCCTCAGCTTTTACAATGAGTGTCACCCTAGATGCTATAGAAGGCTCTCCCAGGTCAGTTGCATTCTTGAATTGCCATCTCAACTGCCCTCCCATACCTTTTCTGACTATTCCTTGGATCAGGGCTGAGCTAGATCTACCCTATTCAGATATCTTCCCAGAACTCCCAAGGCAGTTTATATTTTGTCATGGATATTGCCTCATATATGAACAAGCTGACTTTGAAGCTCCAAAAGAAGGAAAAGCTTATTAAAGTCATAGCTAATACTAATAAGTAAATGTGTATATATATTATATATAATATATAATATTCAGAAGAAAACCAGAAAAGAAATTAGTGAGTCCCACTGATTAACACTACAAATTTAAATGTGTTCTTGCATTAAAAAGCCTCAGTAGAAGGAGTCAACAAATCCAAATTATATATATATTATATATATAAGTATAATTATAAGTATATATACTTATAGGTATAAGTATATATACCTAACTTCAGAGCTTCAAAATATATTAAACAAATACTGACAGATTTGAAAGAAGGAATTGATGGGTCTACATTAACAGTGGGATGCTTTAAAATACCACTCCCAATAATGGGTAGAGCACCTTGTCAGAAGATCACTAAAGCAATAAAGAGGTATGGGACTCAAAGGATATACTAACCCAAGAACTAAAAAGCATACATAGAAGACTGCACCCAACAAAAACAGAATTCACATTCTTATGTAGTGAACATAGATCATTTTCCAGGATAGACCATATGTGTGTGTGTGTGTGTGTGTGTGTGTGTGTGTGTATGTATAATTATTACATCTTCCTGTTAAATTGACCCTTATATCAATATGTAATGACCATTTTTGTCAAACATAACTGCTTTTAATTTTATTTTAAGTCTATTTTATATAATATTAGTAGAGCCACCCAGCTTTCTCAGTTACTACTTGCAAGGTATATATTTTTTACATCTTTTCACCCTCAGCTCACTAGTATCTTTGATTTGAAGGTAAGTCTCTTGCAAACAGCATAGAGTTGGCTCATGTTTTTTTTTTTTATCCATCCTGCCAATATTTGTCTTTTGGCTTGAGAATTGAATCTATTTATATTTAAAGTCAGTACTGATAACATGGACCTTTTCCTGCCATTTTGAAATTTATCATTTAAGTCTTTACTTGTCTTGTCCCTAACATCTATTAACGCTTAATTTTATATTTATTTGGTTTCTTGAGTAAACTATATTCAGTGCTTTCTCATTTCTATTTGGATACCTTTTAGTCATCTATTTACCTTATTCTTACCCTCGGGTTAAAATGTAACATTTTAAATATATAACAATTTCATTTGGTTTGGTACCACTGTTTTAGTTCTTTAAAGCTGCCAGTATACAATATGCCAAAAATGGAACAGCTTTTAAAACAAAGAATTTATTAAGTTGCCAGTATACTGGTCTAAGACTGTGAAAATACCCAAATTAAGGCACAAACAAGAGATTACCTTAACTCAAGAAAGGCTGATACCATCCAGAACACCTCTGCCAGCTAGGAAGGCATTGGCAATGTCTGTTAGTTTTCTTTTCTCATTTCATAGGGCTTACTTAGGGGCATTTCCCTCCTGCATCTCCAGAGATCTCTGGCTGTGTGGCCTCTCTCTGCACTGTTGGCACTGAAACTTTTTCCAAAATGTTTCCTTCTTAAATGACTCCAGTTAGCAATGCCACCTTGAGTGGGTGGAGACCCATCACCATAATCAAAAGGAGCCATCTGCAATTGGGTTGGTCTCATCTCTATGGAAACAATAAAAAATGATTCCACCCCACAATATTGAATGAAGATTAAAGAACATGGCTTTTCTGGGGTCTACAACAGTTTCAAACTGACATACTTACTTATTTCAATAGCATGCATATATAAATTTCCTTTAGACCTCTGTTTCACAACTATTGTTTTTGCACTTGTATTACCATTAATATCTTTGTACATTTATCCAAATACCTATATTTATTATTAATTTTTATGCATTTGTATCTTTGCACATGTAGGATGTAAGGAATGGGGTTATATACCAGACAGTGCAATAGAGTAATACTGGAATTATATTCATGCAAATGGTTTCTTTACCACAGGTCATTATTTCTTTATGCTTCCTTGAATTATCGTTTGGTGTCCTTTCATTTCAATCTGAGGAACTCCCCTGAGCATTTCATATAAAGAAAGTTTGGTGTAGTGTGATCTTTCTGCCTTTATTTATCTTAGAATCTGCTAATTTCTCCCTCATTTTTGAAAGAGACTCATTGAATAAAAAATTCTTAGCTGGCAGTGATTTTCCTTCAGCACTTTAAGTATTTTAACCCACCACCTTCTTGCTTCCATTGTTTCTAATAAGAAATCAGAATGCAATCTTACTGGGATTCCCTGCATGCAACATACTGCATTGCTTGTGCAGCCATCAGAACATTCTTCTTGTTTTTTGTATTCAATAGTGTAATCCATATATGATGGAGTGTATTTCTCTTCATGTTTTCCTGTTTGACATTCTCTGGGTTTCTTAAAACTGTATATTGTGTCTTTTGCTAAGTTTGGGAAGTGCTGTGCCTTATTTCTTTGAGCATTCCTTCTGTCCTTTTCTCTTTCTTCTCCCTCTAGGGCTCCCTTATCACATAAATTGGTGGGGTTGATGGTATTCCCTAGCTGTCAAGTTATTTTAGTTTTTAATATTTCTTTTTTTTTTTATCTTCATGCTTCTTAGCCCAACTAATTTTATGTGTCTTATGCTCAAGTTCACTAATTCTCTTTCTGTATGCTCCGTTCTGGTCTTAAACCCCCTTGGGCATTTTTCTTTTTCAGTTATTGTGGTCTTCAACTCCATGTAGTTCTCTTTGTGTTCTTCTAAAAATTTATATCTTTTAATTTAGATTCTCATATTGTTCATTCGTTGTTTCCATGATATCCTTTAGTTCTTTCTCTGTATTTTCTTTCATTCTCTTAAGCATTCTAAAAAATCATTATTTTTTAAAGGCTTTGTGAGTGTGTCCACGTTCTGGTCTTCTCCATTAGTATTTTCTGTGTTTTTGTCCTCTTCTTGGATAGGCCATCATATCCTGGTTCTTTATTTGTCTTGTACTCTTTTAATGCGCAATGTATATTTAAAAATGTTTAAATGTTCTCTTTTGGATTTACTGCCCAAGATGTATGTTTCCTTGTACTGTAGCAAGCTGGTGATGAAACAATTTCTTGAGCTTCAGCCCTCCTATCAGGAAGGTCTCCCCAGTGAAAATGCACTGAACAGAGTTTCCCCTGGTTTGCTGGGCCTCTCTCTGATTTTGGACTTTGCTTGTTGGTCCTTACAGAGTTCTCCCACTTACAGAAATTTGGCTGTCCCCTCTGTCCCCCAGGATACAAATCTCCTTAGCGCAGCATCTGACACTGGCAGGACTTCATCTCATACTGTAAACCTCTATAATTTTTTATACTCCTTTCATTAACTCAGGCTTTTTTGCTGGAAGGCAAATTCTGGGAGCAGTTTCACCCTAGCATCTATTTTCCCAGTTTGGTCTTTCACAGCTGTAAGGTCTTCAGAAAAGACTAAGGGTGGGTCTCTCAGGAGAAATTATGTAAATGAGAAGGCAGTGATATGATGTATTTAAGATAATTAAGGAGGAAAAACTGCCAACCAAGCATCATATATCTGGTAACCTCTCCTTCAAAAATGAGGGAGAGTTTAAACTATCTACTAATAAACAGACACTGAGAAAGTTCATGAAGAAGAGACCTGCTGTATAAGAAATAATAAAGGAGTACTATAAGAAGATAGGAAAAGAGGAGAGAGAGGTATGGAGAAGAGTGTAGAAATGAGAATTATCAGTAAAGGTAAGTAAAGGGATAAAGAGATAGAAAAAAAACAAGATATTACATGCAAATCCAAAAGACAAAATGGCAGAAGAAAGCACTGCCTTCTTTCAAAGTAAAAATATTGAAAGTTAATGGATTAAGCTCCACAATAAAAAAATAGATGGTAGAATGGATAAAAAGAATGATTTGTCTATTTGCTGTCTACAAGAGAGTCACTTAAGAACAAGGATAAAATCATGTTGATGCCAGAGATACCAGATTCAATTCCTGGTACCTGCCCATGCAAAAATAGAAAAAACATTTTGAAATTGAAAGGGCTTCAAATATAAAACAATTAGAGGAGATAAAAAGGGCACTATCTATTAATAAAAAGGGTAATTCAACAGGAAGGTATAAAAATCATAAATATTAATCCACTGAACCAAAGTGCCCCAAAATGTATGAGGCACATGCTGACAACACTGAAAGAATAAGTAGAAACTTCTACAACAACATTTGGAGACTTCAATGCATCACTTTCATTAATGGATAGTACATCTTGACACAAGTTCAGTAAAGAAACAGATATCTTGAATAATATGATAAATGAAGTAGACTTAACAGACATTTACAGAACATTACAGAACAGGCAGAAACCTGGAAAATTCACAAATTTATGGAATTTTATTAAACAACCAGTGGGTTAAGGAAGAAATTACAAGAGAAGTCAGTGAATATCTCAAGGCAAAAGAAAATGAAAACATGTCATATCAGAACTTATGGGATGCAGCAAAGACAATGGTAAGAGGGAAATTTATTGACCTAAATGCCAATATTAAAAAAGAAGAAAGAGAAAAAATTCTAGAATTAATCTCTCACTTGGAGGGCCTAGAAAACACAAACTAACCCCCAAAGCAAACAAAAAGAACATGAAAACAGTAGAAAGAATCAATAAAACCAGAAGACGGTTCTTTGAGAAGCTCAATAAAAAAGATGGACATTTAGCTAGGCTGCCAAAGAAAACAAGAGAGAAGAGGTAAATTTTAAAAAAATCAGAAATGGGAGGGGGCATAAATATTGGTCTCACAGAGTGCACTATGAACAACTATATGCTAAAAAACTAGACACCTTGGACATAACGGACAACTTTCTAGGAAAGCATGAACAACCAATATTGATGCAAGGAGAAATAGAAGACCTCAACAAACCAATCGCAAGTAAAGAGATTGAACCAGTTATAAAAAAAAAAACAAAAAACCTCCCCAAAAGAAAAGCTCAGGACCAGATGATATCACATGTGAGTACTACCAAATATTCAAGAATGAATTTGCAACAATCCTGCTCAAACTCTTCAAGAAAATTGAAGAGGATGGAAAACTATTCTAATTCATTCTATGAAACCAAAACCAGCGTAATACCAAAGCCAGGCAAAAGTACTACAAGAAAATAAAATTACAAATCAATTTCTAATGAATATAGAAGAAAAAAATCCCCCAAATACTTTAAAATCAAATCCAGCAGCACATTAAAAGAATTATACACCATGACAAAGTGGGTTTTATCCCCGTTATGCCAGGGTGACTCAACTTAAGAAAATCAATTATTGTGATACACCACATCAATAACTTAAAGAAGTAAAACCACATGGTCATCTCTACCAATGCCGAGATAGAATTCAGCAAAACTCAGCATCCTTTCTTCGTTGAAAACACTTCAAATGACAGCAATAGAAGGTATCCTCCTCAACATAATAAAGGACCATATGAAAATTTCACAGCTAATGTCATACACAATAGGGAAAGCCTGAAAACTTTCTTTCTAATATAAGGAACAAGACAAGTATGCTCACTGCCACCATTGTTATTCAACATGTGCTGGAAGTCCTACCTAGAGCAATTAAGTAAGAAAAAGAAATTTCACTTCCAAATTGGAAAAGAAGTAAACCTTTCACTATTTGCAGATGACCTGATCCTGTATGTAGAAAATCCTAAAATAGGAGGAATTAATGAGTAGAGCAAAGGGTCCGGATACAAGGTTAGTATACAAAAATCACTTGTATTTCTGTATGCCAGCAATATGTATGAGCAATATGAGAAGGAAATCAAGAACTAAATTTCTACTTATTTTAGCGACCAAAGAATCAAACATTCAGGAATAAATTTAACCAATGATATAAATGACCTATACACAAAAAACTACGAAACTGCTCAAAGAGATCATGACAGATCAAAAAATGTAAGGACATACTGTGTCCATGGATTGGAAGACTAAATATACTTAAGATGTCAAATCCAACCAAATTGATTTATAGATTCAATAAAATACCACATAAAATTCCAACAGCTTACTTGCAGAAATAGAAAAACCAATAATAAAATTTATTTGGAAGGGCAGTGTGCCCCAAATGGTTAAATATATCTTGAGGAAAAGGAATGATGTGGGAAATGTCACAATATCTGACTTTAAAGCATATTACAAAGCTACAATGGTCAAAACTGCCTGTAATGGCATAAAGATAGGTGTACTGGCCTGTGGAATCGAATTGAGTCTTCAGAGGTTGAACCCTCACATCTATTGGCCTTTTGATCATCCATAAGCTAGTCAAGTTGACTCGACTTGGACAGAGTAGCCTCTTTAACAAATGGTGCTTGGAGAATTGGATATCTACTTTAGAGAAGTAGAACCAGAAGGAGAGATCTGTAAATATGAGATTTATATTTACAACCATGGGAATGGAGAAGTCCAATATCTGTAGGGCATATTGTGAGGCTGGCAGCTCTGATGAAGGTTCTGGATGAACTCCACAGGAGAGGCTTACTGGCTTAAGAAGCAGTGAAAGAGCCTCTCCTTCCTTAAAAGTCTTAAAAATAATGAAATAGGTCCCTATCTCACACCTTATACAAAAATCAACTGAAAATGGATGAAAGATCTAAACATCAGAGCTAAAATAAAGCATTTAAATGAAAACGTAGGGAAATATCTTAAGGATCTTTTGGTAGGCAGTGATTACCAAGACCTTACCCCCTGTGGTGGTTAGGCTCTGTTGTCAACTTGGTCAAATGATTATGCCCAGTTGTCTGTTAGGCAAACACCAGTCTAACAATTGCTGCAAGGATATTTCATGTCTGGTTGATAAACCAGAAGTCTGATGTATTCAATTATAAGTCAGTTGATTGCATCTGTGGCTGATTACATCTGCAGTCAACTAAGGAGTGTTTCCCACAATGAGATAACCCAGTCAATTGAAGGCTTTTAAGGAAGGAGAGGCTCTTTCACTGCTTCTTTAGCCAGTAAGCCTCTCCTGTGGAGTTCATCCAGAACCTTCATCAGAGCTGCCAGCCTCACAATATGCCCTACAGATATTGGACTTCTCCATTCCCGTGGTTGTAAATACAAATCTCATATTTACAGATCTCTCCTTCTGGTTCTACTTCTCTAAAGAACCATGATTAATACAGGTGTGACATAACTATCTGCTCTTTTCATGTAGCTCATATAATTCATAACTCCCAAATCACGAAAACTGTGTACCTAATAAATTATTCTCTGTTCAATCAGAAAGTGCAGAATCATGAGTACAGACTCATCAATTCCTTATTTCCTTTCATGTTTTAGGAAGTTGCATGTGGCCAGTGCCTACTGGATTGTATAGAGGAAGTAGATGATTCCCATCATCACTAAAGAGTTCTCTATATAAGCTTTGTTTCAGTTTCCTTGGCTGCTCAAGGAAATACCATGCAATATCTTGGCTTAAACAAGAGAAATGTATTAGCTCATGGTTTTGAGGCTTAGAGACTGTCCAAATCAGGAGGTCATCAAATCATGCTTTCTTGCTAAACACTGTGTCATTCTGGGGATAATCCTTGGTACTTAGCTTGTCACATGGCCAGGTACATGATAGCCTATTCTGGCTCTACCTTCTCTTCTGGGTTCCATTGATTCAGCTTCTGGTGCTCTCTCTGTGATTTATTCACTTTCTTTCTGAATTTCATTCTCTCTAGTAATAGGATTAAGACCCCTCTGATTCAATTGGGCCATACCTTAACTGAAGCCACCCCATCAAAAGGACCTACTTACAGTGGGTTCATAACCACAAGATTTAGTTAAGATTAAGACTATATTTCTCTGGAATGGATACATCTCCAAGCCACCACAAACTTCAAATTTGAGTTTTAGCAAGACCAATTCATAGATATTGAGTATGTCTACTGAGAGATACATCTGTGTGGCTGCCTCATTTTGTAATGTTATCAATCTTTGGAAATCATTGCTTAGATCCAATATTTCATTAAAGAGTGAATATTGCTTATACTCCAATAATATCATTTTTTTAATTATTATTTTTAAATAGGAAATTGGTTTTCTAGCATCTTCCAAGGCAGACTAATGAACATATTGTTGCTGCTATTATTATTGTTGTTATTGTCATTATTATTTTGACTGTAAGTAATGGATTTAAATGCATTGGTTCATATTATTACATTTATGAGCCCCTTCAATTTGGTTTCAGGATACTTTTTGCATGTTTCAAGTGATCTTTGATAGCTTCCTTGCCCCCTATCTGGTGCAATGTGGTGTTTCAGGCTCTGCTTGCATTCTCTTCCTGCCACAGACCTGGTATTAGCTATATGTCCAGGAGTCAATTTATTGTGAAATATTAACAGACTGTCATTGCTGCTGGCCTTGCTCCTAGACCCTATAAGTAAAGAAAGCTAAGAGATACATATTTTCAATTATAGAATATAATAATGAGTTAATACTGATATTTTTAAAATTAAATGCGGGACCCTGTTTTTTATCCATTTTTTTCTTAACCTCACCTAACTTATTTTAACTTGAAAATCTGACTTCCCAATAACACTGTGTTGGTTTGCTAAAGCTGCCAGAATGGAATATGCCAGAAATGGGATGTCTTTTAGAAAGGGAATTTATTATATTAGAAGTTCAGAGTTCTAAGGCCAGAAAATTGTCCAAACTAAGGCATCCAGAGAAAGTTACCTTAACACAAGAAAAGGCTGATGAAGTTCAAGGCTTCTCTGCCAGCTAGAAAGGCACATAATGATGTCTGCTAACTTTCTTTCCTGGCTTCTTCACATGGCTTCCCCCAGGGCATTTTCTTTCTGCATCTCCAAATGTCTCTCTGTGTTGGCACTGTGGAGTCTGTCAGCTCTGAGGCTTTTTCCCAAATGGTTCCCTCTTAAAGGACTCTACTAAGTGACCCACTTTGAATGGGTAGAGACACATCTCCATGGAAATATCCAATCAAAAGGTCCAGTATTTTTTTCCATTTCCCTTTCTCTGGTTATTTTCCACTAAGGACATATATCAAATTGTTCTATGTTAAAGTCACTTGAAGGCGTTTCTTAAAGACTCTAACTTTAGCTTGGCTTACACTTAAACATGTTTGCTTTATTTTTATTCTTTGAGAATTATTTATTTTTATATTTGTGTAAAATTACATGTTTCAATGTCAAAACTAAATTTGAGTAAATGTTTTCTAAAGTTTCTTTCCATTTTAAAAAGATAAACCAGTATGTATGCATACTTTCACCTCTCTGCACAGGTGGCTGACAGTAGAAATCTGTTTATCCTATTCTCCACTTTTCTGTCCTTACATAATATCTGGGGAAGTTTCCTCAAATATATGCATAGTTTTCTTTTTTTCTTACTGAGCTCTGGAGTACTTCATTATGGGGAGTTCCTTAATAAGCATCCTACTAGGCGAGCTTTTGGATTATTTTTAGTTCTTGGCTATCAAAAATTGGGCTGAAATGAAAAAAATTTTCTATTTCTGCAAATGAGTATTAGCAGAAGATTCCTGGATCTTGTATTTCTAGGCTGATGGGTAAATACACATGCCATTTTGCTTGATAGTTCTTGATAAATTCTGCTCTGTTGGGTTGTTCCATTTGCTTTCTGACAGGGAAGCACAGAGTGCTTGGCCCACCTTGAAGGTATGTGAATCTTTGAAGTGGTTAACAGATGTTTCATGAATTTTTAATTGCATTTTTCACACTGACCACAGCTGAACATCTTTTCATCTGTATAAGGTCTGTCTGACTGGTGGCTGCTTATTCCCCTCAGAGCAAGTGTCTAACACTTGAGCCCTTCTCTCCAGGGCCCATTGTTTTTAAACCCTATTTTATACTTTCTCCTGCATAATTATATTTTAAAGATTCCCATCCCAAATGAGTAACAATACTAGAGCAATGAAAAAGTGCACTAAATCTACTCAAAGTCATACTTTGTTGAAATTTGTACATGGCAAAAACTGATTTTTGCGTATTGTCCATTCTCTTGTTGTCAGTCTACCTCAGTTCAGAGCTGTGTCTCCTTACGTCAGCTATGACTTCTACAATGTTGAGTAGGCAACCCTATTCCTGTTTTCTTCGATCATTCCTATCTGGTCTTTACTTCTCCTGCTAGAGTGTAGAAGGCAAAATATATAATGTAATGATGAGGACACTGCTGTACTCTGTCAGTTTACAGGAAGATGCTGACACTTCCCTCAGATTAAGGTGTGATGTTCATGATTATAGGAATATATAGAGACATTATTGTTTATATAATTTGAATATAATCTATGAAAATTCACTGGATTAATTCAGTTTTTTATGCTTGAAGTCACTGATGATGAAAATAGAAGTGGCTAAGAAATGGTTGAAGTCGCAATCACCCAGGCATTGAAGACTCCCACAAAAAGGAACATTCTCAAAAATGCCTAGAATATTGTCAATATAAACTTATTATTCCATACTAACTTATGTCCTATTCATTTGTCCTCTTTGTAAAAATCTTTGTCAATTAATTATGGAACACACATACTGACATCTGATTTTGGGAAGAAAAACATTTTATTTTATGAAAAGCAAGAGTAAGTGGAGTTCAGTAGAATGAACATATCAAAAGTACTTTAATCAATTTTCATATTTTAGAGTGGAAATATGATGAAATTGTCATCCTCAGACTTATTTCTAATACATAATTTTATAACAGGCATAATGAGTGTTGAAGAATGCAAGGATAGAGCTCATAATTAATTTATCTAGCTGTACAATTTTCAAAGTGTTCTTTACTTAATTAAACCTTTTAATAATCCTGTGACACGAACACAATTGATAATACATTTGCATACTCCAGTAGATATGGGAAGCCAGTTGTTTGAAAACCCCTATCTGGGTTAGTAAAATTAAGGATTAAAACATTTCTAGCCTTTGTGGTATAAGCAGAACTTCATGTGTCCCAGTGATGCAGGAGATACTTGCAATCTCATTCACTAAGAATTTCCTTCTACCTATCTAGACAGATCTAAAATATCTATCTAAATAACACTTTCTAAAATGATATTTTACTTATTATATAATTTAAAATCTCTTCCTCCTCACCTACACCCTACAAAAAAATTAAGGCTCTATGATGTCAGAGATATTTTTCTCTTGTTTCCTCTCCTGATTTATTTATAGCTTCTAAAATAAGTGCATGACAAATTTGTGTTCAGCTGACATTATTTGAGTGATAAGGTGGCCATCTAGTGGGTCGTGGATAAACCCTAGATAATACAGAGTCTCACTGTTCCTCTGATTCAGAATCGTTCCCCTGTGATGCCCTCATAGTCCTGCTGAGCTTAGGGGAGCTGTGGTCATGCCAGTGCAATCCCTGGACAGCCATATCCACTCCCTTCCCAATGGTGGGTCCTTGTACATCATACTTTAATGTTATCCTTTATTGTAGCTATGTACACTCTTGCTTACCTGTGTGAATACTAATTTTTCTGCCTCACGTCTGTAAAGACAGGGTTGTGAAGAAATAAGGAATTAAGAATTTGCTCAATTTGCAGCTGAAGTAGTTCTGTTGATATTTATCAAGAACTTTTTCCAAACCACAGAGCCTCCATAATGCTTAAACGCCCTCTGAATATGAGAAAGTCAAGGTTTCCATTATTTTCTTACTTCTATGAGTGAGGAAAGATCACTAATTTGAAAGATGTTCCATGAGGTTCATATATGTTAGTATTTCCAGATGTACAACAACAGTGAATACATATGTACTTCTATTGGGTCCAATTGATTGGCTGTTGAGAGGCAATGATCTCCCCAGAGCAGTCTGGTGATTACTAGACGTTCAGGAGTGTGATCCCTAAAGTCTTGCTTCAGAAGACATAGTAATTACCACCTATTAATATAAACATGGCCTGATGACCATGGTTAGCCAATAACATTCCTGCTGCAGATTTCAAATGAAGAAATACCAATGTTTTTGCCAGTGCTTTGAAAAACAAGTTAAGCTACAGTTGATCACCTTGCAGGAGAAGCCATCACTAAAGGCACTGATCCTGTATCCAGGGTACAGACATAGTAAGTACTTTTCATCATTAATAGTATACTGACCTCATGTTCTTGCATTCAACTTGTTGCTTTCCCCTCACTTCTTTAAAATCTCTTACTATCTTGTTTTAAAAAAGCAAATGAATTAGAATTTCAAACAAGCCTGTCTATAGGCATGGACACAACTCATTCTGGTTAATAGTTCAATGAAAAAAGCAGTTAAACCAATCACTCCATAAAAATAGATGATGAATTCAATGTAAAGAAAAATGTCAGCTGGAAGGCAGTGAACCAGTGAGCAAATTCCTACTGCCATTCATACCATTTTTTAAAAACATGGTATTTTAGATCAGATAAAATGTCTAAAATAAAAAAAGCATAGTTTTCATTGTGGTAACTATTATTTGAAAATGAAAAAACCCACCATCATTTATTGACTCATGCAAATATCTGAGCAAGTGTTCAGGGACTGTACATGCTGAAAACTAACCCTGAAAAGCAGAATAATAATTTAGGAGCATTATAAAGGAACATAAATATAAAGTATATAATGTAGAATATTTGAATTAAAATATTTCTTAGTTAGACAAATTCTAAGAATTTTTTCAATGTCCTACATTTTATGCAGAGCTCCAGGATTTCAATACAATGTTAAAAACTACATGGTATATCTTCTTCACTGTTGAGTCCCTTGTACCTAATTGAAACCTGAAAAATGTCAGGCTCTCAATACTGATTTCTTCAAAGACTGAATCAATAAGTGAATAGATAAATGGATAATACCATGAATAACCCAATTATATCATTAATCAATGGATTTTTTTACTTATGATCTAAAGTTAAAAAAACTGCTCTTTTATATAATACATAACAAAAGGCTATATAAATATTTATTTAATTTTAATTGGATTCATGCTTTCACTTGGAAGAACTCATAAAAATTATCCCTTTAGTTTTGAAAAATGCTAAATCATTATCTAAGCGGAGGGGAGAAATTTACTGACAGATCATTTTTAGTAGGTAAATGTAGGGAATGGTTTTGACTGTAAAATTTGATCATCATTTTATTAATTTGAGGTAAGAATAATAATTAGTAATGGGATCACTTGTATATATCACATAATTAATTAATTGAAGAGTGACCTATAAAATAGCTACCACTCTAAGTATGTACTAGTTGGGATATAAGGTGGCTTTATAAAATGCTAATTATATATATATATATGTATATATATATAAAAGCATATACCATTTCTATGCTTAAATATATGCAACTAGTCAGTGGATGAGATGAGAGAAAAGTCAGATTTTTGAGTCCAGAAATTTCTGTTCTTGGTAGAATGTTACTTTGTCACATAGAAAATCATGTTTAAAACAGAATTTTCTTTATAAATAAAAAAATTACAAGTAGTAAATCAATGCTCAAAATATCTAATGACTTCAACCTAAGGTAGTCTGCATCATTTTAACTGCTTAATATATTCGTGAAGATTTGAGGTGATGCCAGTGTGGAAAGCATAAATCCATTTGCAGAAACCTTCAAACATCTAATATAAAGGAAGAGAATCAAAGGCATTTCTTATTTTTACAGGTTTCATGACTTATTTTGATAAAACCAACTATATATTTATGTTAGATAACTTATGGATGAACAGGCTAGTTACTGATGATGAATGACTAATTCAGCAAAAAGTCTGATTTGCTTACTTATACAAATTCAATCTCTTTTAATTTCTAGATTTGTAAAATTATCAAGAAGTTGTGCTGTCCCAAAGACATTTTAGGTTGCTACAATCTGGTACATAGGAATGATTAATATGGACAAAATTATAATTTATTCAAAATAGAGATGCATATGTTTTTTTATATATAAATTTGAACACAAATTAACATGGTAATGAAATACAAATTTAATTCTGTGTAGTGTATACCCTGGGTGTAGTAACTGGGTAACTCCATCAACGTTATCTTGCAATTAGTGCTAATGCTTGTAGTAATTTTTTTGTCCCTAAACCAAAGAGATTAAGTTAATATTCCTTAAATGAACTGATCTGTGAGCAGGACATAAGGTTATTTCAATTAAACACATATGACTTCTTTAGAAAGGTGTTCCAGTTAAACTTAGAAAACATCCTCAGAATGGCAGTGCTGAAAAGTATGCTAATTCATGCAATTACGGGGAATTCTTCTGAAGTTTTCTTTAAAAAAATGTATATATATACACACATGCACAGTTACTAATTTTTAATAAAGAGAAGTATGTAATGAAATCTGAAACTTCACAAACCAGTTACATATTTTTATATTTTTAATTAAAAATGATTATTTTAAATTGTAAACAGTTCAAAAGGATTTAAAAATGAGATAAGTTCTTTTAAGGACCTGTGGGTGCATCTGTGTTTATGTTATTAATATATTTTTGGTCTATCTCCAGCTATTCCTTTCTCTTTCTCAATCTATATATTTTTAGCTATTCCATTTTATTTACAAAAATAGAGATAGACCATACACATTATTTTCTATTCTTTATTTATACTTAATATATCTTACGAGCAATTTTGTAGAACTATGGAAGACATTATTCAATATAATCAAAATGTTTTTATTTTAAATGTTACTTAGTAAAAGGAGGTTTTTCTACTGTGGTGCAAAATTCTTCAGATTAGCCAAACTAACTTTCACTAACAATGAGGAAAATCTTTTGAATATGAAATTCTAGCCTAAAAATCAGGGGGATATTTGAAAACAATTATTTGTTAACATGATCTTAGTTCTCTCAAGATTAGCAAATTACATAAAAAACTACTTTCATGCTTTTTGATTAAGATTTAAATTCCAGTGTTCACACTTTCAGGCAAATCAATGTATTGGGAAATCAAAAATTTTTTAAAGCACTTAAAATTATCTAAAGTATGTGTTTTCCTCAAATGCTTAACTGATCAGAATCTATATCTTTTAATAATACATTTGAGATTATTCGCAAGAGTAGAGACCCTTTCTGTTTCCTAGCACCAGTGATAGGAATTTGTGGAATCAATGAATAAATCAATTAATGATCATATATGAATTAAGTTGTTCACAACACTAAATAACACTATTCTATTTTTACAGATGAAGGAAATACATCTGGGCTCAAGAGAGTTAATAGTTTTTTTTTATAGTAAATGATGGTGATAGGGTCCAAATCTCATGCTTCTTTTTTCTGTAGACTTGGTCCTGGTGATTCTGCAATAGAAGATTCCAGTTTTCTAGATCAGCATATTGGCTATATCATTGTATGAAATAAGAGTTTTTTTCTAAATGCCTGGTTTTAGTATCTTTACTAAGGTAGAAAGAATGGCCTTTCTCTCATAGCACATGGACAGGATTGAATGAGACAATCTATATAATTCATATAGGACTGTGCCCAGGAAATTGTACATATTCTACAATTTTATCTAAAAGTATGTTGCGCACTTACTATATGAACCGATTGTAATAAAGATGAAACATATGTTACAGAAGACTTTAATTAGCTCATCTTCATAAAAATATGAGAACCTTATTTGAAAATTGATAGAGTCATTAAATCCAGCAGAGGTTTCTGAATTGTCCATTGAATGCAGCAAAAGAATGACAACCAGACAAAAACACGCAGTCTGTTATCGTGAAAACAGCAGCTGTTAAGTTGGACTGGTATTTTGTAAAAAAATTCCTTTGTAAAAAAAGGAATACAATATTACTTTTCAGTATCATTGAGATATTTAGAAATAATACATGACACTTATTTAGAAAGTGTCTGAAATGTTTTGAAAATTGTACAAAGCAATACTTAGTTGCAATATCATCATTATACTTATTTCTGAAGATAATGACAAGGAACATTTAGGGAATATAGAATGTGTACAATTTCCTGGGCACAGTCCTATATGAATTATACAGATTGTCTCATTCAATCCTGTCCATGTGCTATGAGAGAAAGGCCATTCTTTCTACCTTAGTAAAGATATTAAAACCAGGCATTTAGAAAAAAACTTATTTCATACAATGATATAGCCAATATGCTGATCTAGAAAACTGGAAATCAGAGCTGGTTTCTTTATCACTTAAAGCTGTGCATGGTGATGAACACACAACTATATGAGGATATTGTGAGCCACTGATTGTGTACCTGAATGGACTGTATGTGTGTGAAGACATCTCAATAAAAATACTTTATAAAAAGAAAAAGACTGTTTTTTGTCTAGCTGTTCAATCATCCTCAAAAATATATAAAAATATATGATTTATGTTAGCTCAATTATTTAAACATACAGAGATAATATCTTGATGATAGAGCTGAACAGTTTCACCCTTTGGAACAAAAGATGTTCAGATAAAGATATAGTGATGTGAATATTACAGTGAAGTGGCAATAGTCAATGATTAAAAATCTTTGTTTAGCACCAAATATGGGTAAAGAACTTTACTTCACATAGGGAGGGCACGAAGTTTCATAAGACACAATCTTAGGCAAGTTATGAAGAACAACAGGTAGGACAAAGTATTTGCTCAATTTCCCTTCAATGTGAAGCAGTTTGTGAAAAGTATCATAAGTCTGTTCAATGAAAAGTAGCCATGGTCTTCACTGAGACAGTCCTTGAAAAACTCATGTGCATGTTATTTGATAAATTCACAACAGAGTCGATTGGCAGAAAGATGTTCGGGGGAACAGTTTAACATGAACAGATGTAGGGTCACAAGTGTTTTTGGAGGTAGGTAATAAGTTTATCTGATAAAAATTCGAGCAGAATTGGCAGATCTTTCTTTCCAAATAAAGTGTAGCATTCAGTCATTTTAACTGTGGACAAGTTCGTTGTTCGTTGTTCCAACTGTCCATTATTATTATTGTCATTGCTGTTGTTACTATTTATTATTATTGTTGTTATTGCTATTATTTTGAAGGAGTGAGAATAAAGATTTTAAAAGAATGATAGAGAATTGGAGGCATGCCAGTAACAATCGTAAGTCAAATGCCAAAACTGTTCAATATTTCTATTGGTGAATAGATCAGAATACTGAAGAAATCAGCAATTATATCTATCAGAAGTTGGTTAGAGGGGCAGAAATGAAAGAAGAAAGTTCAGAAATGTTCTTGAACAATATAAAGAATAAAGAAGGCAGAGCAAAATTAGTAATTTAGGATGAAAGAAAAGCTAAATTATTTCTGCAAAAAATTACAGTTGCAATAATTGTGATTCAATTTTGTATTGCTTTGTTTTGTTTTTCAGCAAGAGGAACCAAACCTTCTTTTGGAAAAGTGGAAAACTAAGGAGGATAATCAGGGATCATAAGGAACAGGTACAAGAGGCTGTAAGAGAAAGAGGAAACAAGAATACTTGGCTCTATTGATGGAAGGAACATCTCTCTCTTTAAAAGGAGAGATAGAGGGCTAGAAAAAATAGCTTGATGAATAAGAATTCAATGGCAAAATGTGGAGCAAATTTTTATGATGTAAATGAAGTAAAGAGGTAAAGAGAATGTGTGATTTGTTTCATATATTGGAGTAAGAAAAATTCCATCTGATTTCAGTAATGAATGTCCTAGTGGCAGAAGGTAAATTAAGATAATTTTTACATTATTGTCCATAAAATACTTGTTCTTTTTTTCCCTAATATTGTCTGCACACCCAAAATAAAAATGAAAGTCTAGGAAAAATCCAAAAGAT
Source organism: Tamandua tetradactyla (assembly GCF_023851605.1). Lineage (NCBI taxonomy): Eukaryota > Metazoa > Chordata > Mammalia > Pilosa > Myrmecophagidae > Tamandua > Tamandua tetradactyla. Next base: position 476,306 of record NC_135351.1, on the reverse strand, counting down.
TTTAGTCCAGTTTTCTAGTGTGCAACATTATCTTCAAAGATCATTAAGGCTCTATCTATACAGTCTCTATATGTACATATCTGTTGTATTATGAGAAAATTACATACTCCAATAGAAATAAATATAATTTAATATATACCTATTTCATTATGAGAAAATTGCATACTTCCATGGAAATAAATATCATTTAATATATATATATTAAACTCATATTTGCTGATTATGAGTAATTAGATTGTGATCTGTTCTTCACTTCTACAGTAGGAATAGGATATTATGGAAGCTAATTAATGTAGCAGCACATAATTTCCCTTCCAAAATATTAGCACCATTGGACTAAATTAAATTAAGAATTAGACCCATCTTCCCGTAATTTGAATGTTTATATATTCAGGGCTTTTCTCCTTGCTTCCCAGGTACAAGCTCTCCTTGTTTCCCAGAGATGCCCAATTCCACGGTGACAGAGTTTCTCCTCATGGGATTTTCTGATGTGTGGGAAGTACGGGTTCTGCATGCCATGTCATTCTCCCTGATATATTTGGTGACTGTCATTGGGAATGTTCTCATTATTATTGTCACAACCCTTGACAGGAGCCTTCACACTCCCATGTACTTCTTTCTCAGGAATCTGTCCATCTTGGATGCATGCTACATTTCAGTCACTGTCCCAAATTCATGTGTCAATTCTCTGCTTGACAGAATCACCATTTCAAAGGCAGGGTGTGTAGCTCAGGTCTTCCTAGTGGTTTTCTTTGTATACGTGGAGCTGATGCTCCTCACCATTATGGCTCAGGATCGCTACGTGGCCATCTGTCAGCCCCTTCATTATCCTGTGATCATGAGCCCTCAGGTTTGTGTCCAGATGACACTGGCTTCCATACTCAGTGGACTGGTATACTCAGGATTACACACAGGCAACACTTTCCGGCTGCCTTTCTGTCAGTCCAACGTGGTCCATCAGTTCTTCTGTGATATCCCCTCTCTGTTACGGCTTTCCTGCTCTGACACCTTAAGCAATGAGATCCTAATTGTTGCTTCAGGTCTAAGCATTGGTGGTGGCTGTTTCATCTTCATTATCAGGTCTTATATTCACATATTTTCTACTGTGTTCAAGTTTCCAAATGGAGAAGACAGAGCAAAAGCCTTTTCTACTTGTGTTCCCCACATCCTTGTGGTCTCAATATTTCTCAGCTCAGGCTTTTATGTCTACTTGAAACCATCTGTAATCTCTGCAACCATACAAGACATGGTCCTTACTGTGTTCTATTGCATCATTCCCCCACTCTTGAACCCAATAATTTACAGCCTTAGAAATGATCAAATAAAATGTGCCCTACGGAAAATTGTGAAAAGAACATTGTCTTTTCAAATTATGAAGTAATTTGTTGAAACTCATGTTTTCACCATTAAATTGAGGTTATTGATTGGAATTATGTATATACAATTGGCATAAGTTCAAGAGATAAGTTAATCAAATATATAGCTTATCTAAATCTTTCCTTTTTGAGATTTTTGTGTGATTTTAATTGGCTTTTTCTCTTGATCCAGTGAAGAGAAAAGAAGAAGGCACAATCAGGCATGTTTAACCCACTAATTTCTCTCAGTAAAATTGTTTTAAAAAGCTTAAAATATTATCTTTATAAATATTTTAGGCTAAAATTTATCTTCTATATTTACTGTTCTTTAAATATTGGTCAACCTGAAATGAATATTCTGTCGATAATGTTTGATATTCCATAATTTATATTGTAGGAGAAGTGAAAGCATTCAGTCATTTATTCATTCACAAAATAATTGTGGAAAGCTATTTTAATTTGTGGACCATAAAATCATGACTTAAATGCATCTGTGAAAAGAGAAGTAGTTTGGGGTCAGAGGGGTCACTCATGAGGGGGTCAGAAACACTTTACACTGCTTCCTTTAAATATACAGATAAATTATTCTGATAACAAAACAAAATTTTTGTTTCATATACACACACACATACACACGCAGAATTTCCAAGATTGATTAAGGAAATGTATGCATTTTCTATTTATACTTATTATCACATGCCTCTTCATACATCCATTAACTCCAACAAGGAGTAAAAAATAATGTCATTTACTTTTTGACAATGTCATATATATAAATGGAAGATTTATGTTTTTGTCAAGAGCATCAATCAGTATTTGCTAGGTTATACTGCAGTGACTAGTAACCCTCACACTTGATGGCTTAATAGAACAAAGTTATACTTGTAGCTCACATTATCTGCCAATGAGGGTCAGCAGGGGTGTTTTGTGAATTGGCTGTCCTTGATGGAGACTTAAAGTTCTTGCAAAAATAAGAACCCATTCATGCTGCAATATGATTTTGAGCATTTACTAAAAATATTTGCAAGTAGGAAGAAATAATAGGAGGACACACAAACTGGGAGCCAAGTGACTATTCATCTCAGATCCAAACATGTCAGCTTCATGAATTGCTTCACAAATATGGATATAAGCCATTGCAACCCTCTCCACAACTTTCCAGAGGAATTTTTAGCATCCACAGTGGAGAGAGACTGGCTCAAAAGTAAACAAACTTATAGTAAATATTTTTAAAATGATCCAATATATATTTTGCAAAAGGAGGTCAACAGTGAAAAATGTGACATAGAGTGTCAAATTTTGTTATTTGTGGTGGTTATGTTCTAGAAAGTTCTGGGATCACTGGAAATAGTGAGTACTGAACCACTGATATAAGGGGAAATAAAAGTTAGTCTTTTGCAAGTCTCTGGTAACATTTCCATCAGCCAATCAATACAAACCTTGACTGATGTGTGTTTCTGTTTAAAGAAACCAGTTTTCAGAATATATTATCAATTCATTAAGAATGAATTCACAACGAACAACACTGTAGCTCATGCCTGAATGAAGCTTATCTAACTCACATATTTTCTCCATGAGGCACATAACGGTCTTTTTGTGCTTAGGAGCACTGGATTGTACTTTTGCACTTTGCTATGGGCCCATGATATGGAGTGAAATTATCAACACAAAAGCACCAAAACATGAAAAAGCATTGTGAAAAGTACCAGTGTTTACAGTAAAAAGTTGAAACAAGAAAGTAGAGAGTTGTTTTAATCAACACCAACTCAATTTTTTTTACATATTGCACATGTTCATGAATGACCACAAAGGTGCAAGTATTGATCTTGCAGTTATAAATACATCTTGTCAAATAAGTAAACTAAAATTACAGAATTTGTAAATATTGATAATTGTCTGCATTTGAAAAGAGATCAAAATGTACATTTTGACATCAAGGAGAGTCTCTACACACGAAGATGAGGCAAATATGAAAAAGAAGTTCTGTTGGAAAGAAAGAAGTTATAATGGAGGTTTAAAATTTATAAAATATCACCATCTTGAGCACGAGAAAGTGGATTTTCTTAGTACAGAGACTGATGCACAGAGGAAAAAAACATAGAAAACTGTATGCCAGTTCTTTATATCTCCACTAGTCATATTTTATTGGAGAAATGAGTCAAATGGACTCATTTGCTATCACTGGAAGGTGGCATGAGAATCTCCAAATGCAGTGAGAACTAGGAATGATCAATGTTTCTCTGAGTAAAAGGTTAAAATGCCAGACTATGCATGCCTTATGGCCCATCCAATTATTATTAGCCTGATAGTACAATACATCATAATCAATAGTGTCAATCCATAGTAATCACACCAGCTTGTGGCAAGAACTATGAGAAGCTCTTTGAATATTCTATCTTATGTGACCATTCAATAGCAATATATAATTGGTAATAGTTTTCTCCCATTTTACACTTTAGTATCTGGGTGTAAAAAGATCATACAAATTTGTGAGGGATACTTAGAAAATAGCCACATTTTTAATTCCTGCATTACCTGTTGTAGTACACATCATCTTTTTTTACCTTCTCTTGTTTTGTAGTTGGATATGTTTATTGAATATATGCCTTCATCCAGAAGTGGTAGTCAGTCCACTGAAGGACACTTATGCTTCTTGTTCCCCTTACATTTCACTTCAAGTATCATGCAACAACATGAGGTTTACATGTTTATACTTTCCCTGACACTCTTGCATTTTATCACAAAATCTTTGGTACAATTAAAATATTAAGAGTATTGGCCCAACCAATGAAAATTTCCATTTTCTGTAGAGTTCCATTGGAAGAATATTTAGGAAATCAATGCCCATGATATTTACTCTCTATCTGGCACAATTGTCTAAATGTTCACGTTTTCTCATTTACCCACTCCAGAGCACTTGGTCGAACAATCATCTCTAGTGTACATATGAGGAACAGGAGACAATAAAACTTAATTGAGTAGATGACGATTAAAACATAAATTCCATTTTGTCCCAACATCCTGCTGTAGAGGATGAAATTTACTGTCTTAATTCTATAAATTATCTCTATCCATCCATCTATTTGTGTATATATATATATTTATATCTCTATAAAATATATATATTTATTCTATCCATCCATCTATGTGTATACATATATTTATATCTCTATATAAATATATAAATTATATAAATATATAACCTACCAATCTCTCTAGCCACACACAAACACACACACAGACAGAAATATTCTCAGAGGTCGAGACATGGGGCATCAGTGAAATTTACAGGTTTGGCCTCTGGATTTTAGGAGATGAGTTTGAGAAAATGATGGCATGACCTGTATTAAATAACTTCACATTCAGGTTAAGATTTTGAATGGTTTACCAACTGTGAAGCAGAATTAATTCAGCAATCTCAGAATGCTTCAAACTTGCTCATTCTAAAGAAATAACTGGTCTTTAACCAGCTTCTGGAGAAAATCTTTAAGCATTTAGAATATCTTGCATGATGAAAGTATGTTTAACTGGGGCTTTGTGCCATACCAGATAGCTTTCATGCTGTATCAATTTAACTTCTGGAGGACTGGAGACTGATTAATTAAGCTTAGTTACAAGGTGATCCATTCATATGTGATTTACCCCTGATAAGGACTTTGGACAACAAGGCATGTATTTGCTTCTCTGATTGACAATAATCATTGGCTATTGTTACAGATTATTGCTGGGAGACATAGGTCCTGCCTGCATGACTTCAGGGGAAGAGGAAAACTGAAAAATTGCACTTTGTCTTTTCTGGACTCTTTTCTATGCACCTTTATCCTTTGCTGATTTTAATCTCTATTCTTTTACTGTAGTGAATCGTAACTGTAGGTATAAATTATTTTTCAGAGGTCTGTGAGAACTTTTAGTAAATCGTTGAACTTGAAATTGTCTTGGGGTCCAATATATTAATTCATGGGAATCAAATGTGCCAGAAAAAAAAAATGACCTCACAAAGGAAAGACAGATATAACTGTAAAACCACAGAGCTGATTGTATGCTCACTCTGGATCTGAGAAATTCAATATTTTCTGTGCTTTTTACAACTTGGGATTAATTCAGGACATAAAAAGAATAATAATGGTAAGTGATGGATATAGTAAAAAAAAAAGAAAAAAGATGCATTAGAGAAACTCAACAATCTCCAATTATTGTTTTCAGACATTAAAAACCTATGCAAGTGTCATTAAGCAAATGAAATATAGCCAAAAATATATTGAATGGGAAAAGAGGATATAAGAGCAGATTTATTTTAGAAAAAGAGTATTGTGAAATAGTTGCTAAAAATACATTTTGAAGCTACACATAAAATATTTTATTTACCAACATAGATTCAAGATAAAGATGAAAATAGATGAAGTGAAATTTATTTACTATAATAATAAAATAAACTTTTTCAGACATAACAATCTACCAAAATAAAGACCACAGTGGCTCTATATCTATGCATAAATAAATGTTCTATGGATATTCAAAGTATTTTGAATGTCAAAGGAACCAACAGTATCTGAGTTATTTTATGAGGATAGAAATATTGCTACCAAGCCACACAAGAACATTCTGAGAAATATATGCTATTACTCAACCATTAATAAAAATAAAAAAAAACTAATCAAAATATTAGCAAATAAAATCTAACAAGGTATAATAAAATAAATGCAAAAAATGATTGTCATATGTGAGATGGATGCTGGTTTCCAAGATCAAATATTCTTGTTCATTAATAATCACCTCAATATTTAGTAGCTTACAATAATTGTATCCCTGATGTTTTCTGTGTGTCGGAAACTCAGGAGGAGCTCATTTGTGAGGCTCCAGTGCAGAGTTTCCCATGTGACCACATGGTGGCTGGTATTGGAGCACTGGAGTTCTGGAGCTTTAGGGAACTGCATGGTCATTTTTTTCTCTCTCTACTTAGTCTCTCCATGTGGGCAATTTTTGCTTCCTTACAATGTGGCAGCATATATCCTAAAATAAATATTATTAAGAAAACAGTAGAAGTGCATATGTATTTATGGGAAATCCTAAGAAATTATAAAACACCATTTCTGCCATATTCTAATTGTTGAAGCATTCACAATGTCCTATCCAGAGTCAGGTGTAGGGGCCATGGAATCTCTCTTGAAGGGAGAGTTAAACTTCTAGAAAAGCTGTGAAATTACGAATAGTGGTAGACACTTTTAGAAAACACAATCTATCACATTCTATCCCCTGGCCACAACTATACACGTGCAAAACACAGTTATGCTGAAAACGCGGGCCTGGCGGAGCGCCGCGGTGCGCAGGAACTGCGGGGCCACGGGGAGCGGCGGGGTCCCCGGCGCCTAGCCCTTCGGTCAGGCTGGGAGCCAAGCCAACCAGGACTCCCGGCCGAGCTCGGCCATCTCCCCTCTCAGCGCGCTCCCTGTCAGAGTGGGGCCAGCGGGCATGACCGATCCACCAGGAGCACCGCCGCCGGAGCTTGTAGGCCGCGGGTGAATAAGAAAGTACGTCCTCGCGCCGCCGCACCCGGAGTGAGGACAAAGCGGCCGCTGGGCTCAGCGTGACAGTTACCCACAGCAATGAAAAGCACGGCCTTCACGTTACCCCACAGCAAGGCTGTAGTGAACTGATTGTGCAAAACCTGGCCCAACTTGTTGAAGAGACCACAGGGGTTCCACTGCCTCTCCAGAAACTCATATTTAAGGGAAAATCTCTGAAGGAAATGGAACAGCCATTGTCAGCACTTGGAATACAAATGGTTGCCGGGTCATGTTAATTGGGAAAAAGAACAGTCTGGAGGAAGAGGTTGAATTAAAGAAGTTGAAAGATTTGGAGCAATCTGTGGAGAAGATAGCTAACCAACTGGAAGGGTTGAATAAAGAACTCACTGGAATCCAGCAGGGTTTTCTGGCCGAGGATTTGCAGGCTGAAGCTCTCAGCAAACTCGATAGGAGAGTAAAAGCAACTATCGAGCAGTTTATGAAGATCTTAGAGGAGATTGACACACTGATTCTGCCAGAAAATTTCAAAGACAGTAGACTGAAAAGGAAGGGCTTGGTGAAAAAGGTTCAGGCATTCTTAGCTGAGTGTGACACAGTGGAGCAGAACATCTGCCAGGAGACGGAGCGGCTATAGTCCACAAACTTGGCCCTGGCTAAGTGAAGTGAGGAAGCAGGGACGGGCTGTGTTGCCTTGAAGAATAGCAACACCAGCTCTGTCCACTCTGGAACAGAAGTTACCTGATTTCTCCGGAGGTGCTGGGAACAAAGACAATTGCCAGTTTTCCTACTCCAATACCTGTTCTCAAGGAAAAAGTATTGCCTTGGCAAACTTAAGGGTAGAGCTCCTGTTTTTTCTCATTCTGTCTCTGTCCACTTTGTCTGGAGAAGACTTCCTCTGCCCAAGTTTTCCCAGCTCTTTTGTCTTCGAGTCCTTTTATGGGGGCTAGTGAGAGCCTCATCCTGGGTTCGTTCCAGGTTTATAGGCCACCCAGGTCTTCATAACACAAGGCTTTTTTATCCTTGTGATCCTATGGTCCATAGATGTAAAACCAGAATCACTAAGGCGTTGGGTTGAATCAAGAATGTGGGGAATGGTTTGGAAAAGGTGTTCAGCCTCCATGCAGTGGAAGTACCTACTGCTGGCTGGGTTGTTGGTTCATAGACCCTGTCACACCTTCCACTGACACTGCTCAGCCGTGCATCTCCAAATGGCTACTACCCAAGATTGATTCTCTACTTGAAGCAACATCAGAACCATAGCTTAGGGTAGGTGGGCAGGGAGGGCAGCTAGAGCAGAGAAAACAGGAAGGTGGTGAAGCCAGCCATGAACTTTTCAAGTGTTAACTGTACCCTTCTGAGATCTGTATTTCCTTCAAAGCTGTTCCTGTCCTGTTTTGTGACTGTTTTACCACCATTGTTATCAAAAAACGGGTTTGAGCATCCATCAGCAAGCAAAAGTGCTAAAACTTCTTTTTTTTTAATTTTTTTTTGGTGAGGTATGAGTCAAAAAAGCTCCCTGTGGTTCTAGTTGTAATTTATTTAATAAAGTCCTGAATAGCCTAGAAAAAAAAAAAAAACCACAGTTATGCTTCTTTCAACATTTTCCTTTCCCCCCATCAACACAACAAAAGTCTCATACAATTATGACATCAGGCTTAACAAGCAAGAGGTTTGAATGTAATAATATGAATCACGTTTAAAGTTAGATGAGGCTACACAGGTATTATTCTTACAATAAAGCTTTTGAAGTATTATTTTTATTATCTGAAAACTTACAAACTAAAGAGAAAATTACCTGGCTTACCTATACACCCAACATACAATGAAAGGATAGGCAGTGGTCACAGATATAGTTACACCTGTTTTAAAAAGGTGAAAAAAAAGACAGACAATTTTGCTTACACAAAAAATAAATTATTTACATTTTATTAAAATGCAATTCATTGAAGAGAAAAATGAATATTCAATAAATATATGAGACAATTTCCAAAATCAACATGAAAAAGAAAATTAATATAAAAGTGAGATAACATGTTTTGTAAAGTGGGTCTGCAAATTTGAAAAATCTACTGAGTATTATTAAGAGCTTTTGAGAATGTGATGAAAGCAACTTCTGTTTAAATAGCTAGTGGGAATGTAAAATTGTCCCAGCATTCCTGAATGCATATTTGCAAAAAATGCAAGTATTTTTGTGACTCACCCATTTCCCTTCTACAACAATATTCCTAGGTCAGACTTACATGAGGAACATCACTAAGAACATGGAGAGTAAGTTACAAGCTGGGTATAAATATTAAAGAGTAGTAAACTCATTGGGAGATAATGGACTCAAAATTAAAAACAGAGAGTATGACACAAGAAAGTAATATTGAAGTGAATATGAATGGCAGGAATTTGGTAATATCTGATATGCTGGAAAAAATACTGGTGAAGAGATACAGATGTCATGATCATAAGTATGGGTCAATTAGAAGGAGCAGAAGGGCAAGTCTGTAATTCTTGGGAAAATAAAAAAATTTCCATGGAAAGACAGCCCAGTAGTATCTGAGGATTGTGATTAGGAAACTAGTTGTAGAATTAGAAAAGATTAATGACAAGTAGCAAGTTCTAGAAGAAGAATAATCAGTAGTAGTGCTGAAATCTCAATTGTCACAATCTAAAATTGAAAGACAGCAGAATGGCATTCATTGTGCTGGTCTGAAACCACGTAACCCAGAAAAGCCAGGTCTTCTAATCCATTCTTGGGGTGCAGACCTATTGTGGGTGGTACCATTTGATTAGGTTGTTTCCATGGAGATGTGAAGCCACCCAATTCAAGGTGTGTCTTAAAACTTTCCTGGAGCCCTTTATGAAAGAAAGCCAGAGATGTTTGGAAACAGAGAAAGAAAATACCCCAGGAGAAAGAAGCTAAGAGAAAGAAACTTCCGGAGACATTTTGGAGACAGTTATTAAAATCAGATGCTAGGAGAAGAGAAATAGCAGATGTCCTCATGTGTCTTTCCAAGTATCAATTTGGAAGTATTTTGTACCCCAGAAAAGTCATTTTTTAATCCTGATTCAATCTTGTGGAGGCAGCTATTTCTTTACTATTTCTTAATTCAATACTGTAGGTTGGAAGCTTTTGTTTAAATTTTCTCCACAGAGATGTAACACCCAATTGTGGGTGTGACCTTTTGCTTAGATAGAGCTGTGATTTTGCCCATTTAAGGTGGGCCTTGATTAATTTACTGGAATCTTTTAAAGAAAGAAATATTTTCACAAGAGTCAGAAATGACATAGATGACAGAAATGACAGGCCTACAGAAATGACAGAAGCCTCAGATCCAATGGAGTGAGCCAATGTAGATGCTTGGAGAACAGTTGCTTCAGAGCACAGAGGCATGGATGTTTGGAGATGCTTGGAGCCCAGCAGATGTCACAAGATATTAAGCAAGCCAGAACTCATAGAGAGCCAAGGAAAGTTGTGCCAGTTTGAATTTGTACCCCATAAAAGCCAAGTTTTTTAATCCTCATTCAATATTGCTGGGTGGGAGCTTTTTGATTTTTTCCATAGAGATGTGACCCACCCAATTGTGGGTGGTAACTTTTGACGAGATGGTTTCCATGGAGATGTGTTTCCATCTATTCAAAGTGGAATTGCTTACTGGAGACTTTCAAAAGAAAATCATTTGGAAAAAGCTTTAGAGCCACCAGAGCCAACAGAGACATAGAAAAGACAAGGCCCCCAGTAAGCCATTGAAGATTCTTGGAAAGGAAGCTAGCAGATGCCACCATGTGCCTTTCCAGCTGAAAGAGAAACCCTGAACATCATCAACTTTCTTGAACCAAGATATCTTTTCCTGGATGCCTTAATTTGGATATTTTCATAGCCTGGCCTTAATTTGGACATTTCACTGACTTCAAACTGTAAACTTGCAACTTAATAAGTTCACCTTTTAAAGTGCTATTCCAATTCAGGTATATTGCATTCTGACAGCTTTCAAACTAAGACATAATTGGGTACTGGAGAAGTGGGGTGTTGCTGCAGTTAACAAACACCAAATATATTGGAACAGCTTTTAAAATATATAAGAGGAAGATTCTGGAAGAGTTGCAAAGAACTTGATAGAGAAGGCCTAGAATGCTTTGAAGAGACTGTTGGTAGTAATGTGGATTCTGAAGATATCTCTAATGAGGCTTTAGAGAGAAATGAGGACTGTGCCACTGCAAACTGGAAACAAGTTTACCCTTGCTTTAAGGTGGCACACATCTTCCAAAATTGTGTACTGCTGTTGGATGAAAGTTAGAATTTAAAAGTAACAATCCAGGATACTTAGCTCAGGAAATTTCCAAACTAAATATGGAAAATGCAACCTGGCCGCTCCTTGAAGCTTATATTAAATGTGAGAAGAAAGAGATAAATTGAGAACTGAACAGTTGGGCACAAAGAAAATGGAAATTAGTGTTCTGGAAACTTCTGAGCTTCCAGAAAGGGGGAACCCAGAGAATAGTGCCCACATGAGGATTTAACCAAACATGGAACCAGTCATCCATTTCAGAAAAAGCCAGGATTGGAGATGGAGCAATCCAATAAAGATCTGTGGAAAGTCCTTTTGTCTGATGAGCATGATCCAAGCCCATCATAGGAAACCAACAAGAGTTTGTGGGATCTATATAAATGGAATCATTGCCAGGCTGGACTAAGAAGAGTGGAAAAGAGACACATTGGTGGTAGAATAACCTCAGAGGCAGAACAATAGAAGGTAAGGTCTGAAATTAAGAAGCCATGCTACAGAAGAATGGACCCACCCAAGCACTTGGAGAGGGTGAGTTTTCCCCAAAGGCAGAGGGTGGGCCTTACACTGAAAGTTGTGCCACCTCAGGCCTTTGGAGAGAGTGGAAGCATTCCTTGGACATTGGGGAGAGCCTCGTTGCCACCACATTGCTGTAAAGTCGAGCATATGCCCTGGAGATGGCAGAGAGACTGGGTGTAGCCCTGATACTTGGAGAGGATGGAACCAAGAAAAAAGTGGTGTATTAGTTAGGGTTCTCTAGAGAAACAGAATCAACAGGGAACACTCACAAATATAGAATTTATAAAAGTGTCTCACATGGCCATGGGAACACAGAATCCAAAATCCACAGGGCAGGCTGTGAAGCTGATGATTCCAATGGAGGGTCTTGAAGAACACCACAAGAGATGCTCGCCAGCCAAAGCAGGAAGAGAGCCTGTCTCTTCTGAATTCTCCTTAAAAAGCTTCCAGTGATTAGACTGAGCATCACTCATTGCAGAAGACACTCCCCTTAACTGATTATAAATGGAATCAGCTGTGGATGCAGCTGACGTGATCATGACTTAATTCTATGAAATGTCCTCATTGCAACAGACAGGCCAGCACTTGCCCAACCAGACAAACAGGTACCACCACTTGGCCAAGTTTACACATGAAACTGACCATGACAGGTGGTCTCCCTAATGTCGCCCAAAGCTCCATTAAGAGAGAGGTGGGCCTCTTTCTGCATAGACTTTTGGAAAGGGTGGTACTATTGCTTTCCAAAGTACCAAGGATAAATGATTCTCAGACTTTGTAATCTAATGGTCTTTTCCCTTCAGGTTTCCAGAATTGCATGGGTCTGGTGACCCCTGTATTCCTTCCAATTTCTCCCTATGGAAATAGTATATGTATTCTATGACTGTTATTCCTTTGTATGTTGGCAGCAGATAAATTGTTTTGAGTTTTACAGGTCCATCCAGAACCGGAGGAGAATTTTGCCTAAAGACAGACGATGCCAGTAGCTGACTTTGATGAGATATTTTACTGTTTCTGGCTTTGTAATGTATTTCTATTGTTACTGAACTGGCTTAAGGTTTTCTTTTGTTGTTTTGGAATTAATGCATTTCGCATTTGGAAAGAACATGACTTTTGGGGGTCCAAACAGTTGAATGTGCTGGTTTGAATCTGTTATGTGCCCCAGAACAGCCAAGTTTTTTAATCCCATCCAATATTGCTGGGTGGGAGCTTTCTGATTGTGTCCATGGAGATGTGAACCCAACTGTGGGTGGTAACTTTTGATTAGCTGGTTTACTGGAGATGTGTCTCCACCCCTTCAAGATGGGGTTGCTTACTGGAGCCCTTTAAGAGGGAACCACTTTGGTAAAATCTTTAGAGCCACTGGAACTAAGAGTCCCAGGAAAGTCATTGAAATTTCCTGGACAGAAAGCTAGCAGATGTTGCTGTATGCCTTTCCTGCTGAGAGAGAAACTCTGAACATCACCAGCCTTCTTGAATCAAGGATCTTTCCCTGGATGCCTTAATTTGGACATTTTTACAGCCTGAGAACTATGAAGTTGAAACTTAGTAAATTCCCTTTTTAAAAAAGTCATTCTATTTTAGGTATATCAAATTCAGGCAGTTTTCAAACTAAAACAGAAGCCAAGAAATGAAATCCAGCCTTGGAGAAGCAAAATGCAGAACCCCCGCAGGAACAGAGGTTGAAAGCAATGGAGCCTAAGAGCAAGGGATCAGCAGATACAAGCCACATGACTTCCCAACTACAGAACTGTTCCAGACAGAATCAGCCTTTCTTCAGTGAAGGTAACCTCTTCTTGGTACCTTAATTTGGACAGTTTCATTTCCTTAGAAGTAACTTATTAAATTCCCTTTTATAAACTCTGTTCTAGTTATGGTATTCCACAATCTGGCAGCATTTAAGAAACTAGTACACCATGTGTCAAAGGAAGCTTGGACACCATTAGCCTTTCTTCAGCTAAGGTATCCTCTTCTTGATCCCTTAATTTGTATATTTCCATGGTTTTCAAATTGTACCTTGTAACTTAATAAATCCCCTTTGTAATAGCCAACCCATTTCGAGTATTTTGCATTCCAGCAGCAGTAGTAAACAGAAACACTCTAGATTCACAATTTTGAAAATAACTGGTGAATT